>NW_027276304.1:0-41670 GCF_030028105.1 Mobula birostris | reverse complement strand
AGAGGTGTACAAAAACACAGTGATATAGGAGAAGATATGAGAGGTGTGCGAAAACACAGCGATATAGGGGACGGTATGAGATGTGCATGAATACACGGCGATAGTCGAGAATCCATGAGAGGTGTGCGAAAACACAGCGATATAGAGGAAGTTATGAGAGGTGCGTGAAAACCCAGCAATATAGAGGACGTTATGAGATGTGCATGAAAAAAACGGCGATATAGGGGAAGGTATGAGAAGTGCACGAAGGCACGGCGATATAGGGGATGCTATGGGAGGTGCGCGAAAACACAGTGATATAGGGGACGGTATGAGATGTGTATGGAAACACGGCGATATATGGGAAGCTATGAGAGGTGCGTGAAAACACGGCGATATATGGGAAAGAATGAGAGGTGCGCGAAAACTTGGCATGACAGGCGAATGCATGAGAGGCGCGAGAAAACACAGCGATGTAGGGGAAGACATGAGATGCACGCAAAAACAGGGTGATGCAGGGGAAGGTATGAGAGGTGCGCGAAAGCACAGCGATATAGGGGACGCAATGGGACGTGCGCGAAAACACAGTGATACAGGGGAAGGTATGAGAGATGTGCGAGAACACGGCGAGATAGGGGAAATTATGAGAGGTGCGCGAAAACACGGCGATACGGGAGAATGTATCAGATGTGTGAGAAAACACAGCGATATAGGGGAAGTAATGAGAGGAGCGAAAACATAGCGATCTCGGTGAAGACATGAGAGGTGCACGAAAACATGGCGATATAGGGGAAGCTATGAGAGGTGAGCAAAAACACGGCGATACAGGGGCAGCTATGAGAGGTGAACAATAACACAGCGATAAAGGTGAATCTATGGGATGTGCACGAAAAGACAGCGATATAGGGGAAGGTATGAGAGGTGCGCGAAAGCACAGCGATATACGGGACGGTAGGAGATGTGCATGAATACATGGCGATAGACGGGAATCCATGAGAGGTGTGCGAAAACACAGCGATATAGGGGAAGTTATGAGAGGTGCGTGAAAACACAGTGATATAGGTGAAGGTATGAGAGGTGTGTGAAAACACAGTGATATAGGTGAAGGTATGAGAGGTGTGTGAAGGCAGAGCGATATAGAGAATGTTATGGGAGGTGCATGAATACACAGTGAAATAGGGGACGTTATGAGATGTGCATGAAAACACAGCGATATAGGGGAAGGTATGAGAGGTGCACGAAAACGTAGCAATATAAGGGAAGGTATAGGAGATGCGCGAAAACAGGGCGATATTGGGGAAGGTATGAGAGGTGCACAAAAACACAGCGATATAGGGGAAGGTATGGGGGGTGCGCGAAAACGGCGATATTGGGGAAGGTATGAGAGGTGTACAAAAACACAATGATATAGGAGAAGCCATGGGAGGTGCGCGAGAAACAGGGCGATATAGGGGAAGGTATGAGAGGTGCGCGAATACACAGCGATATAGGGGACGTTATGAGATGTGCATAACAATACAGCGATTTCGGGGAAGATATGAGAGGTGCGCAACAACACGGCGATGTAGGGGAAGCTAGAGAGGTGAGCAATAACACAGTGATAAAGGTGAATCTATGGGATGTGCGCGAAAAGACAGTGATATAGGGGAAGGTATGAAAGGTGCGCAAGGCACAGCGATATAGGGGAAGGTATGGAAGGTACTCGAAAACAGGGTGATATAGATGACGTTATGAGAGGTATGCGAAGGCACAGCAATATAGGGGATGCTATGGAAGGTGCGCAAAAACACAGCAATATAGGAGAAGTTATGAGAGGTGTGTGAAAACACAGCGATATAGGGGGAGGTATGAGAGGTACACGAAAACACAGTGATATAGGAGAAGGCATGGGAGGTGCTCGAAAGCAGGGCGATATAGGGGAAGTTATGAGAGGTGTGTGAAAACACAGCGATATAGGGGGAGGTATGAGAGGTACACGAAAACACAGCGATATAGGGGAAGGTATGGGAGGTGCTCGAAATCAGGGCGATATAGTGGAAGTTATGAGAGGTGCGTGAAAACCCAGCGATATAGGGGACGTTATGAGACGTGCATGAAAACACAGCGATATAGGAGAAGGTATGAGTGGTGCACGAAGGCACAGCGATATAGGGGATGCTATGGGAGTTGCATGAGTACACAGAGATATAGGGGACATTATGAGATGTGCATGAAAACACGGCGATATTGGGGATGCCATGAGAGGTGTGCGAAAATACAGCGATATAGGCGACGCTATGGGAGTGAGCGAAGACAGGGCGACATAGGGGAAGGTATGAGAGGTGCACGAAGTCACAGCGATATAGGGGATGCTATGGCAGGTGCGCGAATGCACAGAGATATAGGGGACATTATGAGATGTGCATGAAAACACGGCAATATAGGGGAAGGCATTGGAGCTGCGCAAAAATACAGCGATATAGGAGAAGTTATGAGAGGTGCGTGAAAACACAGCGATATAGGGGAAGGTATGAGAGGAGCACGAAAACAGAGTGATATCGGGGAAGGTATGGGAGGTGCGCGAAAACAGGGCGACATACGGGAATGCATGAGAGGTGCGCGAAGGCACAGTGATATAGGGGAAGGTATCGGAGGGTGCAAATACACAGTGATATAAGGGACGTTATGAGATGTGCATGAAAACACATCAATATAGGGGAAGGTATGAGATGTGCACAAAAATACAGCGAATTAGGAGAAGTTATGAGAGGTGCGTGAAAACACAGCGATATAAGGGAAGGTATGAGAGGTGCACGAAAACACAGTGATATTGGGGAAGGTATGGGAGGTGCGTGAAAACAGGGCGATATAGGGGAAGTTATGAGATGTGTGCGAAGGACAGCGATATAGGGGATGCTATGAGAGGTGCGCGAAAACACCGTGATATAGGGGAAGACATGAGAGGTGCGCAAAAACAGGGCAATATAGTGGAACCTATGGGATGTGCGCGAAACCACGGCAATACAGGGGAATGTATCAAAGGTGCGAGAAAACACAGCGATATGGGGACGCTATGTGACATGCGCAAAAAAACAGTGATACAGGGGAAGGTATGAGAGGTGTGCGAGAACACGGCGATATAGGGGAAATTGTAAGAGGTGCGCGAAAACATGGCAATACAGGAGAATGTATCAGAGGTGCGAGAAAACACAGCGATATAGGGGAAGTAATGATAGGAGCGAAAACATAGCGATATACGTGAAGACATGCGAGATGCGCGAAAACACGGCGATATAGGGTAAGCTATGAGAGGTGAGCAATAACACAGCGATCAAGGTGAAGCTATGGGATGTGCGCGAAAACAGCGATGTAGGCGAAGCTAAGGGATGTGCGCGAAACCACGGCGATACAGGGGAATGTATCAGAGGTGCCAGAAAACACAGCGATATAGGGGACGCTATGGAACATGCGCAAAAAAGCAGTGATATAGGGGAAGGTATGAGAGGTGTGCGAGAACACGGCGATATAGGGGAAATTGTAAGAGGTGCGCGAAAACATGGCAATACAGGAGAATGTATCAGAGGTGCGAGAAAACACAGCGATATAGGGGAAGTAATGATAGGAGCGAAAACATAGCGATATACGTGAAGACATGCGAGATGCGCGAAAACACGGCGATATAGGGTAAGCTATGAGAGGTGAGCAATAACACAGCGATCAAGGTGAAGCTATGGGATGTGCGCGAAAACAGCGATGTAGGCGAAGCTATGGGAGGTGCGCGAAAACACAGCGATATAGGGGACGGTATGAGATGTGCATGAATACACGGCGATGTTGGGGAAGCCATGAGAGGTGCCAGAAAACACAGCGATACACGGGAAGGTATGAGAGGTGTGCAAAAACACAGCGATATAGGAGAAGTTAAGAGAGGTGCGTGAAAACACAGCAATATAGGGGAAGGTATGAGAGGAGCACGAAAACAGAGTGATATCGGGGAAGGTATGGGAGGTGCGCGAAAACAGGGCGACATACGGGAATGCATGAGAGGTGCGCGAAGGCACAGTGATATAGGGGATGGTATGGGAGGGTGCAAATACACAGCGATATAGGGGACATTATGAGATGTGCATGAAAACACATCAATATAGGGGAAGGTATGAGATGTGCACAAAAATACATCAATATAGGGGAAGGTATGAGAGGTGCGCGAAAACAGCGATGTAGGCGAAGCTATGGGAGGTGCGCGAAAGCACAGCGATATAGGGGAAGGTATGAGATGTGCATGAATACACGGCGATAGTCGGGAAGCCATAAGAGGTCTGCGAAAACACAGCGATATAGGGGAAGGTATGAGAGCTGCGTGAAAACACAGTGATAAAGGGGAAGACATGAGAGGTGCGCAAAAACAGGGCAATGTAGTGGAAGCTATGAGAGGTGTACTAAAACTCGGCGATACAGGCGAAGCTATGAGAGGTGAGCAATATCACAGAGATAAAGGTGAATCTATGGGATGTGTGCGAAAAGACATCGATATAGGGGACGGTATGAGATGTGCATGAATACACGGCGATAGTCGAGAATCCATGAGAGGTGTGCGAAAACGGGGCGATATTGGGGAAGGTATGAGGGGTGCACAAAAACACAGCGATATAGGGCAAAGTATGAGAGGTGCGCGAAGGCACACTGATATAGGGGATGCTATGGGAGGTGCGGGAAAACACAGTAATATAGTGGACGGTATGAGATGTGCATAAAAACACGGCGATATACGGGGAGGTATGAGAGGTGCGTGAAAACACAGCGATGTAGTGGAATACATGAGAGGTGCACGAAAACAGGGCAATATAGTGGAAGCTATGGGATGTGCACGAAAACAGGGTGATGTAGGGGAAGGTATGAGAGGTGCGCGAAAACACAGCGATAAAGGGGACGGAATGGGACGTACGCGAAAACACAGTGATATAGGGGAAGGTATGATAGCTGTGCGAGAACACGGCGATATAGGGGAAATTATGAGAGGTGTGCGAAAACACGGCGATACGGGAGAATGTATGATATGTTCTAGAAAATACAGCGATATAGGGGAAGTATTGAGAGGAGCGAAAACATAGCGATCTAGGTGATGACATGAGAGGTGCGCGAAAACACGGCGATATAGGAGAATCTATGAGAGGTGAGCAAAAACACGGGGATAAAGCTGAATCTATGGGATGTGCGCGAAAAAACAGCGATATAGGGGAAGCTATGAGAGGTGCATGAAAACACAGAGATGTAGGAGAAGTTATGAGATGTGCATGAAAACGCAGCGATATTAGGGAAGGTATGAGAGGTGTACAAAAACACAGTGATATAGGAGAAGATATGAGAGGTGTGCGAAAGCACAGCGATATAGGGGAAGGTATGAAAGGTGCACGAAAACACAGAGATATACACGGGAAGGAATGGGAGGTGCTTGAATACACAGCGATATAGGGGACGTTATGAGATGTGCATAAAAACACGGCGATATAGGGGAAATTATGAGAGGTGCGCAAAAATACAGCAATATAGGAGAAGTTATGAGAGGTGTGTGAAAACACAGCGATATAGTGGGAGGTATGAGAGGTACACGAAAACACAGCGATATAGGGGAAGGTATGGGAGGTGTTCGAAAGCAGGGCGATATAGGGGAAGTTATGAGAGGTGTGTGAAAACACAGCGATATAGGGGGAGGTATGAGAGGTACACGAAAACACAGCGATATAGGGGAGGGTATGGGAGGTACTCGAAAGCAGGGCGATACAGTGGAAGTTATGAGAGGTGCGTGAAAACCCAGCGATATCGGGGACGTTATGAGACGTGCATGAAAACACAGCGATGTTGGGGAAGCCATGAGAGGTGTGCGAAAATACAGCGATATAGGCGACGCTATGGGAGTGTGCTAAGACAGGGCAGTATAGGGGAAGGTATGAGAGGTGCGCGAAGTCACAGCGATATAGGGGATGCTCTGGCAGGTGCGCGAATACACAGAGATATAGGGGACATTATGAGATGTGCATGAAAACACGGCAATATAGGGGAAGGTATTGGAGCTGCGCAAAAATACAGCGATATAGGAGAAATTATGAGAGGTGCGTGAAAACACAGCGATATAAGGGAAGGTAGGAGAGGTGCACGAAAACATAGCTATATTGGGGAAGGTATGGGAGGTGAGCGAAAACAGCGTCATATAGGGGAAGTTATGAGAGGTGCGTGAAAACACAGCGATATAAGGGAAGGTAGGAGAGGTGCACGAAAACATAGCGATATTGGGGAAGGTATGGGAGGTGAGCGAAAACAGGGCGATATAGGGGAAGTTATGAGAGGTGCGTGAAGGCACAGCAATACAGGGGATGCTATGAGAGGTGCGCGAAAACACCGTGATATAGGGGAAGACATGAGAGGTGCGCAAAAACAGGGCAATATAGTGGAAACTATGGGATGTGTGCGAAACCACGGCGATACACAGGAATGTATCAGGGGTGCGAAAAAACACAGCCATATAGGGGACGCCATGGGACATGCGCAAAAAAACAGTGATATAGAGGAATGTATGAGAGGTGTGTGAGAACACGGCGATATAGGGGAAATTGTAAGAGGTGCGCGAAAACATGGCAATACAGGAGAATGTATCAGAGGTGCGAGAAAGCACAGCGATATAGGGGAAGTAATGATAGGAGCGAAAACATTGCGATATAAGTTAAGACATGCGAGGTGCGCGAAAACACGGCGATATAGGGTAAGCTATGAGAGGTGAGCAATAACACAGCGATCAAGGTGAAGATATGGGATGTGCGCGAAAACAGCGATGTAGGCGAAGCTATGGGAGGTGCGCGAAAACACAACGATTTAGGGGACGGTATGAGATGTGCATGAATACACGGCGATATTGGGGAAGCCATGAGAGGTGCCTGAAAACACAGCGATATAGGGGAAGGTATGAGAGGTGTTGCAAATCACAGCGATATAGGAGAAGTTAAGAGAGGTGCGTGAAAACACAGCGATAGAGGGGAAGGTATGAGAGGTGCGCGAAAATACAGCGATATAGGGGACGGTATGAGATGTGCATGAATACGCGGCGATATAGGGGAAGGTATGAGAGGAGAACGAAAGCACAGCGATATCGGGAAAGTATGGGAGGTGCGCGAAAACAGGGCGATATAGGGGAAGCTATGAGAGGTGAGCAAAAAACACGGCGATACAGGGGACGCTCTGGGAGGTGCATGAATACACAGCGATATAGCGGACGTGATGAGATGTGCATGAAAATGCAACAATATTAGTGAAGGTATGAGAGGAGCACGAAAACACAGCGATATAGGGGAAGGTATGAGAGGTGCGCGATAACACAGCGATATAGGGGAAGGTATGAGAGGTGCGCGAAAACACAGCGATATAGTGGAAGGCATGAGAGGTGCACGAAAACAGCGATATAGGTGAAGGAATGGGAGGTGCGCGAAAACAGGGCGATATATGTGAAGGAATGGGACGTGCGCGAAAACACGGCGATATAGGTGAAGGAATGGGAGGTGCGCGAAAACAGGGCGATATAGATAAAGTTATGAGAGATATGCGAAGGCACGGCAATATAGGGGATGCTATGGAATGTGCGCGAAAACACAGTGATATGGGGAAGACAGGAGAGGTGCGCGAAAACACGGCGATATATGGGAATCTATGAGAGGTGAGGAAAAACACGGCGATACAGGGGAAGCTATGAGAGGTGAGCAATAACACAGCGATAAAGGTGAATCTATGCGATGTGCGCGAGAACACGGCGATATAGGGGAAAGTATGAGACGTGTGCGAAAACTTGGCGTTCCAGGGGAATGCATCAGAGGTGCGAGAAAACACAGCGATGTAGGGGAAGACATGAGAGGTGCGCAAAAACATGGCAATATAGTGGAAATTATGGGATGTGCGCTAAACAGGGCGATGTAGGGGAAGGTATGAGAGGTGTGCGAATGCGCAGCGATATAGGGGATGCTATGGGAGGTGCGTGAATACACAGCGATATAGGGGAAGGTGTGAGAGATGTGCGAGAACACAGCGATATAGGGGAAGCTGTGAGAGGTGCGCGAAAGCACAGCGATATAGGGAATGTTATGGGAGGTGCTCGAAAACACAGCGAAATAGGGGTGGTTATGAGATGTGCATGAAAACACAGCGAAATAGGGGAAGGTATGAGAGGTGCACGAAAACAGGGCGATATAGGGGAAGGTATCAGAGGTGCACGAAGGCACAGCGATATAGGGGATGCTATGGGAGGTGCGCGAAAACACAGTAATATAGGAGACGGTATGAGATGTGCATAAAAACATGGCGATATAGGGGGAGGTATGAGAGGTGCGCGAAAACTTGGCGTTACAGGGGAATGCATCAGAGGTGCCAGAAAACACAGCGATGTAGTGGAATACATGAGAGGTGCGCGAAAACAGGGGAACATAGTAGAAGATATGGGATGTGCATGAAAACAGGACGATATAGGGGAAGGTATAAGAGGTGCACAAAAAACACAGCGATATAGGGGACACAATGGGACGTGCGCAAAAACACAAAGATATAGGGGAAGGTATGAGAGGTGTGCGAGAATTCGGCAATATAGGTTAAATTATGAGAGGTGTGCGAAAAAACGTCGATGCGGGAGAATGTATCAGATGTGCGAGAAAACAGCGCTATAGGGGAAGTATTGAGAGGAGCGAAAACATAGCGATCTTGGTGAAGACATGAGAGGTGCGCGAAAACACAGCGATATAGGGGAAGCTATGAGAGGTGAGTAAAAACACGGCGATACAGGGAAAGCTATGACAGGTGAGCAATTACACAGCGTTAAAGGTGAATCTATGGGATGTGCGCGAAAAGACAGCGATATAGGGGAAGCTATGAGAGGTGCGCAAGGCACAGCGATATACGGGATACTATGGGATGTGCGTGAATACACAGCGATATAGGGGACGTGATGAGATGTGCTTGAAAACGCAACGGTATTAGGGAAGGTATGAGAGGTGCACAAAAACACAGCTATATAGGAGAAGTTATGAGAGGTGTGCGAAAACACAGCAATATAGGGGAAGGTATGGGAGGTGCACGAATACACAGCGATATAGGGGACGTTATGAGATGTGCGTAAAATCACGGCGATATTGGGGAAGTTATGAGAGGTGCGCAAAAATACAGAAATATAGGAGAAGTTATGAGAGGTGCGTGAAAACACAACGATATAGGGGGAGCTATGAGAGGTACACGAAAACGCAGCGATATAAGGGAAGGTATAGGAGATGCGCGAAAACAAGGCAATATAGGGGAAGGTATGAGAGGTGCATGAACACGCGGCGATATAAGGGAAGGTATAGGAGGAGCACGAAAACAGGGCGATATAGGGGAAGGTATGAGAGGTGCACGAAGGCACAGCGATTTAGGCGATGCTATGGGAGGTGAATGAATATACAGCGATATAGGGGACGTGATAAGATGTGCATGAAAACGCAGCGATATTAGGGAGGGTATGAGAGGTGCACAAAAACACAGCGATATAGGAGAAGTTATGAGAGATGTGTGAAAACACAGCGATATAGGGAAAGGTATGAGAGATGCACGAAAACAGCGATATAGGTGAAGGAATGGGAGGTGTGCGAAAACAGGGCGATATAGGTGAAGGAATAGGAGGTGCGTGAAAACAGGGCGATATAGGGGAAGGTATGAGAGGTGCGCGAAGGCACAGCGATATAGGGGATGCTATGGGAGGTGCGCGAATACACAGCGATATAGGGGACGTTATGAGAGGTGCGCAAAAACATGGCGATACCGGGGAAGCTATGAGAGGTGAGCAATAGCACAGCGATAAAGGTGAATCTATGGGATGTGCGCGAAAGGACAGCGATATAGGGGAAGGTATGAGAGGTGCGCAAGGCACAGCGATATAGGGGGATGTATGAGAGGTGCACGAAAACACAGCGATATAGGGGAAGGTATGGAAGGTGATCGAAAACTGGATGATATAGATGAAGTTATGAGAGATATGCGAAGGCATAGCAATATAGGGGATGCTATGGAAGGTGCGCGAAAACACAGTGATATAGTGGAAGACAAGAAAGGTACGCGAAATCACGGTGATATAGGGGGAGCTATGAGAGGTGAGCAATAACACAGCGATAAAGGTGAAACTATGGGATGCCCGCGAAAAGACATCGATATAGGGAAAGGTATGAGTGGTGCGCAAGGCACAGCCATATAGGGGATGCTATGGGAGGTGCGTGAATACACAGCGATATAGGGGACGTGATGAGATGTGCATGAAAACGCAGCGATATTAGGGAAGGTATGAGAGGTGCACAAAAACACAGCGATGTAGGAGAAGTTATGAGAGGTGTGTGAAAACACAGCGATATAGGGGAAGGTATGAGAGGTGCACGAAAACAGCGATATAGGTGAAGGAATGGGAGGTGCGCAAAAACAGGGCGATATAGGGGAAGGTATGAGAGGTGCATGAAGGCAAAGCGATATGGGGGATGCTATGGGAGGTGCGCGAATACACAGCGATATAGGGGACGTGATGAGATGTGCAAGAAAACGCAACGGTATTAGGGAAGGTATGAGAGGTGCACAAAAACACAGCTAGATAGGAGAAGTTATGAGAGGTGTGCGAAAACACAGCGATATAGGGGAAGGTATGGGAGGTGCACGAATACACAGCGATATAGGGGACGTTATGAGATGTGCATAAAATCACGGCGATGTAGGGGAAGCTATGAGAGGTGAGCAATAACACAGCGATAAAGGTGAATCTGTAGGATGTGCGCGACAAGACTGCGATATAGGGGAAGGTACGAGAGGTGCGCAAGGCACAGCGATACAGGAGAAGGTATGGAAGGTGCTCGAAAACAGGGTGATATAGATGAAGTTATGAGAGGTATGCGAAGGCACAGCAATATAGGGGATGATATCGAAGGTGCGCGAAAACACAGTGATATAGGGGAAGACATGAGAGGTGCGCGAAAACAAGGCAATATAGTGGAAGCTATGAGAGGTGAGCTAAAACCCAGCAATACAGGTGAAGCTATGAGAGGTGAGCAATAACACAGCGATAAAGGTGAATCTCTGGGATGTGTGCGAAAGGACAGCGATATAGGGGAAGGTATGAGAGGTGCGCAAGACACAGCGATATAGGGGACGGTATGAGATGCGCATGAATACACGGCAATAGTCGGGAAACCATGAGAGGTGTGTGAAAACACAGCGATATAGGGGAAGTTCTGAGAGGTGCGCAAAAACAGGACGATATAGGGGAAGTTATGAGAGGTGCGTGAAAACCCAGCAATATAGGGGACGTTATGAGATGTGCATGAAAACACGGCGATATAGGAGAATGTATGAGAGGTGCACGAAGGCACAGCGATATAGGGGATGTTATGGGAGGTGCGCGAAAACACAGTGATATAGGGGACGGTATGAGATGTGTATGAAAACACGGCGATATAAGGGAAGCTATGAGAGGTGCGCGAAAACACCGTGATATAGGGGAAATTATGAGAGGTGCGCGAAAACTTGGCGTTACAGGGGAATGCATCAGAGGTGTGAGAAAACACAGCGATGTAGGGGAAGACATGAGAGGTGCGCAAAATCAGGGCAATGTAGGGGAAGGTATGAGAGGTGCATGAAAGCACAGCGATATAGAAGACGCTATGGGATGTGCGCGAAAACACAGTGATATAGGGGAAGTTATGAGAGATGTGCGAGAACACAGCGAGATAGGGGAAAGTATGAGAGGTGCGCGAAAACTTGGCGTTACAGGGGAATGCATCAGAGGTGCCAGAAACCACAGTGATGTAGTGGAATACAAGAGAGGTGCGGGAAAACAGGGCAATATAGTGGAAGCTATGCGATGTGCACGAAAACAGGGCGATATAGGGTAAGGTATGAGAGGTGTGCGAGAACACGACGATATAGGGGAAATTATGAGAGGTGTGCGAAAACACGGCGATACAGGGGAAGCTATGAGAGGTGAGCGATAACAAAGCGATAAAGGTGAATCTATGGGATGTGAGCGAAAAGACAGTGATATAGGGGAAGCTATCAGAGGTGCGCAAGGCACAGCGATATAGGGGATGCTATGGGAGGTGCGTGAATACACAGCTATATAGGGGACGTGATGATATGTGCATGAAAACGCAGCGATATAGGGGAAGGTATGAAAGGTGCACGAAAACACAGAGATGTATACGGGAATGAATGGGAGGTGCACGAATACACAGCGCTATAGGGGACGTTATGAGATGTGAAAAAAATCACGGCGATGTAGGGGAAGCTATGAGAGGTGAGCAATAACACAGCGATAAAGGTGAATCTATAGGATGTGCGCGACAAGACTGCGATATAGGGGAAGGTACGAGAGGTGCGCAAGGCACAGCGATACAGGAGAAGGTATGGAAGGTGCTCGAAAACAGGGTGATATAGATGAAGTTATGAGAGGTATGCGAAGGCACAGCAATATAGGGGATGCTATCGAAGGTGCGCGAAAACACAGTGATATAGGGGAAGACATGAGAGGTGCGCGAAAACAAGGCAATATAGTGGAAGCTATGAGAGGTGAGCTAAAACCCAGCAATACAGGTGAAGCTATGAGAGGTGAGCAATAACACAGCGATAAAGGTGAATCTCTGGGATGTGTGCGAAAGGACAGCGATATAGGGGACGGTATGAGATGCGCATGAATACACGGCGATAGTCGGGAAACCATGAGAGGTGTGTGAAAACACAGCGATATAGGGGAAGTTCTGAGAGGTGCGCAAAAACAGGACGATATAGGGGATGTTATGAGAGGTGCGTGAAAACCCAGCAATATAGGGGACGTTATGAGATGTGCATGAAAACACGGCGATATCGGGGAATGTATGAGAGGTGCACGAAGGCACAGCGATATAGGGGATGTTATGGGAGGTGCGCGAAAACACAGTGATATAGGGGACGGTATGAGATGTGTATGAAAACACGGCGATATAAGGGAAGCTATGAGAGGTGCGCGAAAACACCGTGATATAGGGGAAATTATGAGAGGTGCGCGAAAACTTGGCGTTACAGGGGAATGCATCAGAGGTGTGAGAAAACACAGCGATGTAGGGGAAGACATGAAAGATGCGCAAAATCAAGGCTATATAGTGGAAGCTATGGGATGTGCGCTAAAACAGGGCAATGTAGGGGAAGGTATGAGAGGTGCATGAAAGCACAGCGATATAGAGGACGCTATGGGATGTGCGCGAAAACACAGTGATATAGGGGAAGTTATGAGAGATGTGCGAGAACACAGCGAGATAAGGGAAAGTATGAGAGGTGCGCGAAATCTTGGCGTTACAGGGGAATGCATCAGAGGTGCCAGAAAACACAGTGATGTAGTGGAATACAAGAGAGGTGCGGGAAAACAGGGCAATATAGTGGAAGCTATGCGATGTGCACGAAAACAGGGCGATATAGGGTAAGGTATGAGAGGTGTGCGAGAACACGACGATATAGGGGAAATTATGAGAGGTGTGCGAAAACACGGCGATACAGGGGAAGCTATGAGAGGTGAGCGATAACAAAGCGATAAAGGTGAATCTATGGGATGTGAGCGAAAAGACAGTGATATAGGGGAAGCTATCAGAGGTGCGCAAGGCACAGCGATATAGGGGATGCTATGGGAGGTGCGTGAATGCACAGCTATACAGGGGACGTGATGATATGTGCATGAAAACGCAGCGATATAGGGGAAGGTATGAAAGGTGCACGAAAACACACAGATGTATACGGGAATGAATGGGAGGTGCACGAATACACAGCGATATAGGGGACGTTATGAGATGTGCATGAAAACACAGCCATATAGGGGAAGCTATGAGAAGTGCACGAAAACGCAGTGATATAAGGGAAGGTATAGGAGGTGCGTGAAAACAGGGCAATATAGGGGAAGGTATGAGAGGTGCATGAAAACGCAGCGATATAAGGTGAAGCTAAGGGATGTGCGCGAAAACAGCGATGTAGGCGAAGCTATGGGAGGTGCGCGTAAGCACAGCGATATAGGGGAAGGTATGAGATGTGCGAAAAAATACATCGATATAGGGGAAGGTATGAGAGCTGCGTGAAAACATAGTGATATAGGTGAAGGTATTAGAGGAGCGCGAAAACAGGGCGATATAGGGGAAGTTATGAGAGGTGCGTGAAAACCCAGCGACATTGGGGACATTATGAGATGTGCATGAAAACAAGGTGATATTGGGGAAGGTATGAGCGGTGTGTAAAAACACAGCATATACGGTAATGCATGAGAGGTGCGCGAAGGCACAGTGATATAGGGGATGGTATGGGAGGTGCGCAAATACACAGCGATATAGGGGACGTTATGAGATGTGCATGAAAACACGGCCATATAGAGGAAGTTATACGAGCTGCGCAAAAATACAGTGATATTCGGGAAGTTATGAGAGGTGCGTGAAAACACAGCGATATAGGGGAATCTATGAGAGGTGAGTAAAAACACGGCGATACAGGGAAAGCTATGACAGGTGAGCAATTACACAGCGATAAAGGTGAATCTATGGGATGTGCGCGAAAAGACAGCGATATAGGGGAAGCTATGAGAGGTGCGCAAGGCACAGCGATATACGGGATACTATGGGATGTGCGTGAATACACAGCGATATAGGGGACGTGATGAGATGTGCATGAAAGCGCAACGGTGTTAGGGAAGGTATGAGAGGTGCACAAAAACACAGCTATATAGGAGAAGTTATGAGAGGTGTGCGAAAACACAGCAATATAGGGGAAGGTATGGGAGGTGCACGAATACACAGCGATATAGGGGACGTTATGAGATGTGCGTAAAATCATGGCGATATTGGGGAAGTTATGAGAGGTGCGCAAAAATACAGAAATATAGGAGAAGTTATGAGAGGTGCGTGAAAACACAACGATATAGGGGGAGCTATGAGAGGTACACGAAAACGCAGCGATATAAGGGAAGGTATAGGAGGTGCGCGAAAACAAGGCAATATAGGGGAAGGTATGAGAGGTGCATGAACACGCGGCGATATAAGGGAAGGTATAGGAGGAGCGCGAAAACAGGGCGATATAGGGGAAGGTATGAGAGGTGCACGAAGGCACAGCGATTTAGGGGATGCTATGGGATGTGCATGAATATACAGCGATATAGGGGACGTGATAAGATGTGCATGAAAACGCAGCGATATTAGGGAGGGTATGAGAGGTGCACAAAAACACAGCGATATAGGAGAAGTTATGAGAGGTGTGTGAAAACACAGCGATATAGGGAAAGGTATGAGAGATGCACGAAAACAGCGATATAGGTGAAGGAATGGGAGGTGCGCGAAAACAGGGCGATATAGGTGAAGGAATAGGAGGTGCGTGAAAACAGGGCGATATAGGGGAAGGTATGAGAGGTGCGCGAAGGCACAGCGATATAGGGGATGCTATGGGAGGTGCGCGAATACACAGCGATATAGGGGACGTTATGAGAGGTGCGCAAAAACATGGCGATACCGGGGAAGCTATGAGAGGTGAGCAATAGCACAGCGATAAAGGTGAATCTATGGGATGTGCGCGAAAGGACAGCGATATAGGGGAAGGTATGAGAGGTGCGCAAGGCACAGCGATATAGGGGGATGTATGAGAGGTGCACGAAAACACAGCGATATAGGGGAAGGTATGGAAGGTGATCGAAAACTGGATGATATAGATGAAGTTATGAGAGATATGCGAAGGCATAGCAATATAGGGGATGCTATGGAAGGTGCGCGAAAACACAGTGATATAGTGGAAGACAAGAAAGGTACGCGAAATCACGGTGATATAGGGGGAGCTATGAGAGGTGAGCAATAACACAGCGATAAAGGTGAAACTATGGGATGCCCGCGAAAAGACATCGATATAGGGAAAGGTATGAGTGGTGCGCAAGGCACAGCCATATAGGGGATGCTATGGGAGGTGCGTGAATACACAGCGATATAGGGGACGTGATGAGATGTGCATGAAAACGCAGCGATATTAGGGAAGGTATGAGAGGTGCACAAAAACACAGCGATGTAGGAGAAGTTATGAGAGGTGTGTGAAAACACAGCGATATAGGGGAAGGTATGAGAGGTGCACGAAAACAGCGATATAGGTGAAGGAATGGGAGGTGCGCAAAAACAGGGCGATATAGGGGAAGGTATGAGAGGTGCATGAAGGCAAAGCGATATGGGGGATGCTATGGGAGGTGCGCGAATACACAGCGATATAGGGGACGTGATGAGATGTGCAAGAAAACGCAACGGTATTAGGGAAGGTATGAGAGGTGCACAAAAACACAGCTAGATAGGAGAAGTTATGAGAGGTGTGCGAAAACACAGCGATATAGGGGAAGGTATGGGAGGTGCACGAATACACAGCGATATAGGGGACGTTATGAGATGTGCATAAAATCACGGCGATGTAGGGGAAGCTATGAGAGGTGAGCAATAACACAGCGATAAAGGTGAATCTGTAGGATGTGCGCGACAAGACTGCGATATAGGGGAAGGTACGAGAGGTGCGCAAGGCACAGCGATACAGGAGAAGGTATGGAAGGTGCTCGAAAACAGGGTGATATAGATGAAGTTATGAGAGGTATGCGAAGGCACAGCAATATAGGGGATGATATCGAAGGTGCGCGAAAACACAGTGATATAGGGGAAGACATGAGAGGTGCGCGAAAACAAGGCAATATAGTGGAAGCTATGAGAGGTGAGCTAAAACCCAGCAATACAGGTGAAGCTATGAGAGGTGAGCAATAACACAGCGATAAAGGTGAATCTCTGGGATGTGTGCGAAAGGACAGCGATATAGGGGAAGGTATGAGAGGTGCGCAAGACACAGCGATATAGGGGACGGTATGAGATGCGCATGAATACACGGCAATAGTCGGGAAACCATGAGAGGTGTGTGAAAACACAGCGATATAGGGGAAGTTCTGAGAGGTGCGCAAAAACAGGACGATATAGGGGAAGTTATGAGAGGTGCGTGAAAACCCAGCAATATAGGGGACGTTATGAGATGTGCATGAAAACACGGCGATATAGGAGAATGTATGAGAGGTGCACGAAGGCACAGCGATATAGGGGATGTTATGGGAGGTGCGCGAAAACACAGTGATATAGGGGACGGTATGAGATGTGTATGAAAACACGGCGATATAAGGGAAGCTATGAGAGGTGCGCGAAAACACCGTGATATAGGGGAAATTATGAGAGGTGCGCGAAAACTTGGCGTTACAGGGGAATGCATCAGAGGTGTGAGAAAACACAGCGATGTAGGGGAAGACATGAGAGGTGCGCAAAATCAGGGCAATGTAGGGGAAGGTATGAGAGGTGCATGAAAGCACAGCGATATAGAGGACGCTATGGGATGTGCGCGAAAACACAGTGATATAGGGGAAGTTATGAGAGATGTGCGAGAACACAGCGAGATAGGGGAAAGTATGAGAGGTGCGCGAAAACTTGGCGTTACAGGGGAATGCATCAGAGGTGCCAGAAACCACAGTGATGTAGTGGAATACAAGAGAGGTGCGGGAAAACAGGGCAATATAGTGGAAGCTATGCGATGTGCACGAAAACAGGGCGATATAGGGTAAGGTATGAGAGGTGTGCGAGAACACGACGATATAGGGGAAATTATGAGAGGTGTGCGAAAACACGGCGATACAGGGGAAGCTATGAGAGGTGAGCGATAACAAAGCGATAAAGGTGAATCTATGGGATGTGAGCGAAAAGACAGTGATATAGGGGAAGCTATCAGAGGTGCGCAAGGCACAGCGATATAGGGGATGCTATGGGAGGTGCGTGAATGCACAGCTATACAGGGGACGTGATGATATGTGCATGAAAACGCAGCGATATAGGGGAAGGTATGAAAGGTGCACGAAAACACAGAGATGTATACGGGAATGAATGGGAGGTGCACGAATACAGAGCGATATAGGGGACGTTATGAGATGTGAATAAAATCACGGCGATGTAGGGGAAGCTATGAGAGGTGAGCAATAACACAGCGATAAAGGTGAATCTATAGGATGTGCGCGACAAGACTGCGATATAGGGGAAGGTACGAGAGGTGCGCAAGGCACAGCGATACAGGAGAAGGTATGGAAGGTGCTCGAAAACAGGGTGATATAGATGAAGTTATGAGAGGTATGCGAAGGCACAGCAATATAGGGGATGCTATCGAAGGTGCGCGAAAACACAGTGATATAGGGGAAGACATGAGAGGTGCGCGAAAACAAGGCAATATAGTGGAAGCTATGAGAGGTGAGCTAAAACCCAGCAATACAGGGGAAGCTATGAGAGGTGAGCGATAACAAAGCGATAAAGGTGAATCTATGGGATGTGAGCGAAAAGACAGGTATATAGGGGAAGCTATCAGAGGTGCGCAAGGCACAGCGATATAGGGGATGCTATGGGAGGTGCGTGAATGCACAGCTATACAGGGGACGTGATGATATGTGCATGAAAACGCAGCGATATAGGGGAAGGTATGAAAGGTGCACGAAAACACAGAGATGTATACGGGAATGAATGGGAGGTGCACGAATACACAGCGATATAGGGGACGTTATGAGATGTGCATGAAAACACAGCCATATAGGGGAAGCTATGAGAAGTGCACGAAAACGCAGTGATATAAGGGAAGGTATAGGAGGTGCGTGAAAACAGGGCAATATAGGGGAAGGTATGAGAGGTGCATGAAAACGCAGCGATATAAGGTGAAGCTAAGGGATGTGCGCGAAAACAGCGATGTAGGCGAAGCTATGGGAGGTGCGCGAAAGCACAGCGATATAGGGGAAGGTATGAGATGTGCGAAAAAATACATCGATATAGGGGAAGGTATGAGAGCTGCGTGAAAACATAGTGATATAGGTGAAGGTATGAGAGGAGCGCGAAAACAGGGCGATATAGGGGAAGTTATGAGAGGTGCGTGAAAACCCAGCGACATTGGGGACATTATGAGATGTGCATGAAAACAAGGTGATATTGGGGAAGGTATGAGCGGTGTGTAAAAACACAGCATATACGGTAATGCATGAGAGGTGCACGAATACACAGCGATATAGGGGACGTTATGAGATGTGAATAAAATCACGGCGATGTAGGGGAAGCTATGAGAGGTGAGCAATAACACAGCGATAAAGGTGAATCTATAGGATGTGCGCGACAAGACTGCGATATAGGGGAAGGTACGAGAGGTGCGCAAGGCACAGCGATACAGGAGAAGGTATGGAAGGTGCTCGAAAACAGGGTGATATAGATGAAGTTATGAGAGGTATGCGAAGGCACAGCAATATAGGGGATGCTATCGAAGGTGCGCGAAAACACAGTGATATAGGGGAAGACATGAGAGGTGCGCGAAAACAAGGCAATATAGTGGAAGCTATGAGAGGTGAGCTAAAACCCAGCAATACAGGTGAAGCTATGAGAGGTGAGCAATAACACAGCGATAAAGGTGAATCTCTGGGATGTGTGCGAAAGGACAGCGATATAGGGGACGGTATGAGATGCGCATGAATACACGGCGATAGTCGGGAAAGCATGAGAGGTGTGTGAAAACACAGCGATATAGGGGAAGTTCTGAGAGGTGCGCAAAAACAGGACGATATAGGGGAAGTTATGAGAGGTGCGTGAAAACCCAGCAATATAGGGGACGTTATGAGATGTGCATGAAAACACGGCGATATAGGAGAATGTATGAGAGGTGCACGAAGGCACAGCGATATAGGAGATGTTATGGGAGGTGCGCGAAAACACAGTGATATAGGGGACGGTATGAGATGTGTATGAAAACACGGCGATATAAGGGAAGCTATGAGAGGTGCGCGAAAACACCGTGATATAGGGGAAATTATGAGAGGTGCGCGAAAACTTGGCGTTACAGGGGAATGCATCAGAGGTGTGAGAAAACACAGCGATGTAGAGGAAGACATGAGAGATGCGCAAAATCAGGGCTATATAGTGGAAGCTATGGGATGTGCGCTAAAACAGGGCAATGTAGGGGAATGTATGAGAGGTGCATGAAAGCACAGCGATATAGAGGACGCTATGGGATGTGCGCGAAAACACAGTGATATAGGGGAAGTTATGAGAGATGTGCGAGAACACAGCGAGATAAGGGAAAGTATGAGAGGTGCGCGAAAACTTGGCGTTACAGGGGAATGCATCAGAGGTGCCAGAAAACACAGTGATGTAGTGGAATACAAGAGAGGTGCGGGAAAACAGGGCAATATAGTGGAAGCTATGCGATGTGCACGAAAACAGGGCGATATAGGGTAAGGTATGAGAGGTGTGCGAGAACACGACGATATAGGGGAAATTATGAGAGGTGTGCGAAAACACGGCGATACAGGGGAAGCTATGAGAGGTGAGCGATAACAAAGCGATAAAGGTGAATCTATGGGATGTGAGCGAAAAGACAGTGATATAGGGGAAGCTATCAGAGGTGCGAAAGGCACAGCGATATAGGGGATGCTATGGGAGGTGCGTGAATGCACAGCTATACAGGGGACGTGATGATATGTGCATGAAAACGCAGCGATATAGGGGAAGGTATGAAAGGTGCACGAAAACACAGAGATGTATACGGGAATGAATGGGAGGTGCACGAATACACAGCGATATAGGGGACGTTATGAGATGTGCATGAAAACACAGCCATATAGGGGAAGCTATGAGAGGTGCACGAAAACGCAGTGATATAAGGGAAGGTATAGGAGGTGCGTGAAAACAGGGCAATATAGGGGAAGGTATGAGAGGTGCATGAAAACGCAGCAATATAAGGTGAAGCTAAGGGATGTGCGCGAAAACAGCGATGTAGGCGAAGCTATGGGAGGTGCGCGAAAGCACAGCGATATAGGGGAAGGTATGAGATGTGCGAAAAAATACATCGATATAGGGGAAGGTATGAGAGCTGCGTGAAAACATAGTGATATAGGTGAAGGTATGAGAGGAGCGCGAAAACAGGGCGATATAGGGGAAGTTATGAGAGGTGCGTGAAAACCCAGCGACATTGGGGACATTATGAGATGTGCATGAAAACAAGGTGATATTGGGGAAGGTATGAGCGGTGTGTAAAAACACAGCATATACGGTAATGCATGAGAGGTGCACGAAGGCACAGTGATATAGGGGATGGTATGGGAGGTGCGCAAATACACAGCGATATAGGGGACGTTATGAGATGTGCATGAAAACACGGCCATATAGAGGAAGTTATACGAGCTGCGCAAAAATACAGTGATATTCGGGAAGTTATGAGAGGTGCGTGAAAACACAGCGATATAGGGGAAGCTATGAGAGGTGAGTAAAAACACGGCGATACAGGGAAAGCTATGACAGGTGAGCAATTACACAGCGATAAAGGTGAATCTATGGGATGTGCGCGAAAAGACAGCGATATAGGGGAAGCTATGAGAGGTGCGCAAGGCACAGCGATATACGGGATACTATGGGATGTGCGTGAATACACAGCGATATAGGGGACGTGATGAGATGTGCATGAAAGCGCAACGGTGTTAGGGAAGGTATGAGAGGTGCACAAAAACACAGCTATATAGGAGAAGTTATGAGAGGTGTGCGAAAACACAGCAATATAGGGGAAGGTATGGGAGGTGCACGAATACACAGCGATATAGGGGACGTTATGAGATGTGCGTAAAATCATGGCGATATTGGGGAAGTTATGAGAGGTGCGCAAAAATACAGAAATATAGGAGAAGTTATGAGAGGTGCGTGAAAACACAACGATATAGGGGGAGCTATGAGAGGTACACGAAAACGCAGCGATATAAGGGAAGGTATAGGAGGTGCGCGAAAACAAGGCAATATAGGGGAAGGTATGAGAGGTGCATGAACACGCGGCGATATAAGGGAAGGTATAGGAGGAGCGCGAAAACAGGGCGATATAGGGGAAGGTATGAGAGGTGCACGAAGGCACAGCGATTTAGGGGATGCTATGGGATGTGCATGAATATACAGCGATATAGGGGACGTGATAAGATGTGCATGAAAACGCAGCGATATTAGGGAGGGTATGAGAGGTGCACAAAAACACAGCGATATAGGAGAAGTTATGAGAGGTGTGTGAAAACACAGCGATATAGGGAAAGGTATGAGAGATGCACGAAAACAGCGATATAGGTGAAGGAATGGGAGGTGCGCGAAAACAGGGCGATATAGGTGAAGGAATAGGAGGTGCGTGAAAACAGGGCGATATAGGGGAAGGTATGAGAGGTGCGCGAAGGCACAGCGATATAGGGGATGCTATGGGAGGTGCGCGAATACACAGCGATATAGGGGACGTTATGAGAGGTGCGCAAAAACATGGCGATACCGGGGAAGCTATGAGAGGTGAGCAATAGCACAGCGATAAAGGTGAATCTATGGGATGTGCGCGAAAGGACAGCGATATAGGGGAAGGTATGAGAGGTGCGCAAGGCACAGCGATATAGGGGGATGTATGAGAGGTGCACGAAAACACAGCGATATAGGGGAAGGTATGGAAGGTGATCGAAAACTGGATGATATAGATGAAGTTATGAGAGATATGCGAAGGCATAGCAATATAGGGGATGCTATGGAAGGTGCGCGAAAACACAGTGATATAGTGGAAGACAAGAAAGGTACGCGAAATCACGGTGATATAGGGGGAGCTATGAGAGGTGAGCAATAACACAGCGATAAAGGTGAAACTATGGGATGCCCGCGAAAAGACATCGATATAGGGAAAGGTATGAGTGGTGCGCAAGGCACAGCCATATAGGGGATGCTATGGGAGGTGCGTGAATACACAGCGATATAGGGGACGTGATGAGATGTGCATGAAAACGCAGCGATATTAGGGAAGGTATGAGAGGTGCACAAAAACACAGCGATGTAGGAGAAGTTATGAGAGGTGTGTGAAAACACAGCAATATAGGGGAAGGTATGAGAGGTGCACGAAAACAGCGATATAGGTGAAGGAATGGGAGGTGCGCAAAAACAGGGCGATATAGGGGAAGGTATGAGAGGTGCATGAAGGCAAAGCGATATGGGGGATGCTATGGGAGGTGCGCGAATACACAGCGATATAGGGGACGTGATGAGATGTGCAAGAAAACGCAACGGTATTAGGGAAGGTATGAGAGGTGCACAAAAACACAGCTAGATAGGAGAAGTTATGAGAGGTGTGCGAAAACACAGCGATATAGGGGAAGGTATGGGAGGTGCACGAATACACAGCGATATAGGGGACGTTATGAGATGTGCATAAAATCACGGCGATGTAGGGGAAGCTATGAGAGGTGAGCAATAACACAGCGATAAAGGTGAATCTGTAGGATGTGCGCGACAAGACTGCGATATAGGGGAAGGTACGAGAGGTGCGCAAGGCACAGCGATACAGGAGAAGGTATGGAAGGTGCTCGAAAACAGGGTGATATAGATGAAGTTATGAGAGGTATGCGAAGGCACAGCAATATAGGGGATGATATCGAAGGTGCGCGAAAACACAGTGATATAGGGGAAGACATGAGAGGTGCGCGAAAACAAGGCAATATAGTGGAAGCTATGAGAGGTGAGCTAAAACCCAGCAATACAGGTGAAGCTATGAGAGGTGAGCAATAACACAGCGATAAAGGTGAATCTCTGGGATGTGTGCGAAAGGACAGCGATATAGGGGAAGGTATGAGAGGTGCGCAAGACACAGCGATATAGGGGACGGTATGAGATGCGCATGAATACACGGCAATAGTCGGGAAACCATGAGAGGTGTGTGAAAACACAGCGATATAGGGGAAGTTCTGAGAGGTGCGCAAAAACAGGACGATATAGGGGAAGTTATGAGAGGTGCGTGAAAACCCAGCAATATAGGGGACGTTATGAGATGTGCATGAAAACACGGCGATATAGGAGAATGTATGAGAGGTGCACGAAGGCACAGCGATATAGGGGATGTTATGGGAGGTGCGCGAAAACACAGTGATATAGGGGACGGTATGAGATGTGTATGAAAACACGGCGATATAAGGGAAGCTATGAGAGGTGCGCGAAAACACCGTGATATAGGGGAAATTATGAGAGGTGCGCGAAAACTTGGCGTTACAGGGGAATGCATCAGAGGTGTGAGAAAACACAGCGATGTAGGGGAAGACATGAGAGGTGCGCAAAATCAGGGCAATGTAGGGGAAGGTATGAGAGGTGCATGAAAGCACAGCGATATAGAGGACGCTATGGGATGTGCGCGAAAACACAGTGATATAGGGGAAGTTATGAGAGATGTGCGAGAACACAGCGAGATAGGGGAAAGTATGAGAGGTGCGCGAAAACTTGGCGTTACAGGGGAATGCATCAGAGGTGCCAGAAACCACAGTGATGTAGTGGAATACAAGAGAGGTGCGGGAAAACAGGGCAATATAGTGGAAGCTATGCGATGTGCACGAAAACAGGGCGATATAGGGTAAGGTATGAGAGGTGTGCGAGAACACGACGATATAGGGGAAATTATGAGAGGTGTGCGAAAACACGGCGATACAGGGGAAGCTATGAGAGGTGAGCGATAACAAAGCGATAAAGGTGAATCTATGGGATGTGAGCGAAAAGACAGTGATATAGGGGAAGCTATCAGAGGTGCGCAAGGCACAGCGATATAGGGGATGCTATGGGAGGTGCGTGAATGCACAGCTATACAGGGGACGTGATGATATGTGCATGAAAACGCAGCGATATAGGGGAAGGTATGAAAGGTGCACGAAAACACAGAGATGTATACGGGAATGAATGGGAGGTGCACGAATACACAGCGATATAGGGGACGTTATGAGATGTGAATAAAATCACGGCGATGTAGGGGAAGCTATGAGAGGTGAGCAATAACACAGCGATAAAGGTGAATCTATAGGATGTGCGCGACAAGACTGCGATATAGGGGTAGGTACGAGAGGTGCGCAAGGCACAGCGATACAGGAGAAGGTATGGAAGGTGCTCGAAAACAGGGTGATATAGATGAAGTTATGAGAGGTATGCGAAGGCACAGCAATATAGGGGATGCTATCGAAGGTGCGCGAAAACACAGTGATATAGGGGAAGACATGAGAGGTGCGCGAAAACAAGGCAATATAGTGGAAGCTATGAGAGGTGAGCTAAAACCCAGCAATACAGGGGAAGCTATGAGAGGTGAGCGATAACAAAGCGATAAAGGTGAATCTATGGGATGTGAGCGAAAAGACAGTGATATAGGGGAAGCTATCAGAGGTGCGCAAGGCACAGCGATATAGGGGATGCTATGGGAGGTGCGTGAATGCACAGCTATACAGGGGACGTGATGATATGTGCATGAAAACGCAGCGATATAGGGGAAGGTATGAAAGGTGCACGAAAACACAGAGATGTATACGGGAATGAATGGGAGGTGCACGAATACACAGCGATATAGGGGACGTTATGAGATGTGCATGAAAACACAGCCATATAGGGGAAGCTATGAGAAGTGCACGAAAACGCAGTGATATAAGGGAAGGTATAGGAGGTGCGTGAAAACAGGGCAATATAGGGGAAGGTATGAGAGGTGCATGAAAACGCAGCGATATAAGGTGAAGCTAAGGGATGTGCGCGAAAACAGCGATGTAGGCGAAGCTATGGGAGGTGCGCGAAAGCACAGCGATATAGGGGAAGGTATGAGATGTGCGAAAAAATACATCGATATAGGGGAAGGTATGAGAGCTGCGTGAAAACATAGTGATATAGGTGAAGGTATGAGAGGAGCGCGAAAACAGGGCGATATAGGGGAAGTTATGAGAGGTGCGTGAAAACCCAGCGACATTGGGGACATTATGAGATGTGCATGAAAACAAGGTGATATTGGGGAAGGTATGAGCGGTGTGTAAAAACACAGCATATACGGTAATGCATGAGAGGTGCACGAATACACAGCGATATAGGGGACGTTATGAGATGTGAATAAAATCACGACGATGTAGGGGAAGCTATGAGAGGTGAGCAATAACACAGCGATAAAGGTGAATCTATAGGATGTGCGCGACAAGACTGCGATATAGGGGAAGGTACGAGAGGTGCGCAAGGCACAGCGATACAGGAGAAGGTATGGAAGGTGCTCGAAAACAGGGTGATATAGATGAAGTTATGAGAGGTATGCGAAGGCACAGCAATATAGGGGATGCTATCGAAGGTGCGCGAAAACACAGTGATATAGGGGAAGACATGAGAGGAGCGCGAAAACAAGGCAATATAGTGGAAGCTATGAGAGGTGAGCTAAAACCCAGCAATACAGGTGAAGCTATGAGAGGTGAGCAATAACACAGCGATAAAGGTGAATCTCTGGGATGTGTGCGAAAGGACAGCGATATAGGGGACGGTATGAGATGCGCATGAATACACGGCGATAGTCGGGAAAGCATGAGAGGTGTGTGAAAACACAGCGATATAGGGGAAGTTCTGAGAGGTGCGCAAAAACAGGACGATATAGGGGAAGTTATGAGAGGTGCGTGAAAACCCAGCAATATAGGGGACGTTATGAGATGTGCATGAAAACACGGCGATATAGGAGAATGTATGAGAGGTGCACGAAGGCACAGCGATATAGGAGATGTTATGGGAGGTGCGCGAAAACACAGTGATATAGGGGACGGTATGAGATGTGTATGAAAACACGGCGATATAAGGGAAGCTATGAGAGGTGCGCGAAAACACCGTGATATAGGGGAAATTATGAGAGGTGCGCGAAAACTTGGCGTTACAGGGGAATGAATCAGAGGTGTGAGAAAACACAGCGATGTAGGGGAAGACATGAGAGATGCGCAAAATCAGGGCTATATAGTGGAAGCTATGGGATGTGCGCTAAAACAGGGCAATGTAGGGGAATGTATGAGAGGTGCATGAAAGCACAGCGATATAGAGGACGCTATGGGATGTGCGCGAAAACACAGTGATATAGGGGAAGTTATGAGAGATGTGCGAGAACACAGCGAGATAAGGGAAAGTATGAGAGGTGCGCGAAAACTTGGCGTTACAGGGGAATGCATCAGAGGTGCCAGAAAACACAGTGATGTAGTGGAATACAAGAGAGGTGCGGGAAAACAGGGCAATATAGTGGAAGCTATGCGATGTGCACGAAAACAGGGCGATATAGGGTAAGGTATGAGAGGTGTGCGAGAACACGACGATATAGGGGAAATTATGAGAGGTGTGCGAAAACACGGCGATACAGGGGAAGCTATGAGAGGTGAGCGATAACAAAGCGATAAAGGTGAATCTATGGGATGTGAGCGAAAAGACAGTGATATAGGGGAAGCTATCAGAGGTGCGCAAGGCACAGCGATATAGGGGATGCTATGGGAGGTGCGTGAATGCACAGCTATACAGGGGACGTGATGATATGTGCATGAAAACGCAGCGATATAGGGGAAGGTATGAAAGGTGCACGAAAACACAGAGATGTATACGGGAATGAATGGGAGGTGCACGAATACACAGCGATATAGGGGACGTTATGAGATGTGCATGAAAACACAGCCATATAGGGGAAGCTATGAGAGGTGCACGAAAACGCAGTGATATAAGGGAAGGTATAGGAGGTGCGTGAAAACAGGGCAATATAGGGGAAGGTATGAGAGGTGCATGAAAACGCAGCGATATAAGGTGAAGCTAAGGGATGTGCGCGAAAACAGCGATGTAGGCGAAGCTATGGGAGGTGCGCGAAAGCACAGCGATATAGGGGAAGGTATGAGATGTGCGAAAAAATACATCGATATAGGGGAAGGTATGAGAGCTGCGTGAAAACATAGTGATATAGGTGAAGGTATGAGAGGAGCGCGAAAACAGGGCGATATAGGGGAAGTTATGAGAGGTGCGTGAAAACCCAGCGACATTGGGGACATTATGAGATGTGCATGAAAACAAGGTGATATTGGGGAAGGTATGAGCGGTGTGTAAAAACACAGCATATACGGTAATGCATGAGAGGTGCACGAATACACAGCGATATAGGGGACGTTATGAGATGTGAATAAAATCACGGCGATGTAGGGGAAGCTATGAGAGGTGAGCAATAACACAGCGATAAAGATGAATCTATAGGATGTGCGCGACAAGACTGCGATATAGGGGAAGGTACGAGAGGTGCGCAAGGCACAGCGATACAGGAGAAGGTATGGAAGGTGCTCGAAAACAGGGTGATATAGATGAAGTTATGAGAGGTATGCGAAGGCACAGCAATATAGGGGATGCTATCGAAGGTGCGCGAAAACACAGTGATATAGGGGAAGACATGAGAGGTGCGCGAAAACAAGGCAATATAGTGGAAGCTATGAGAGGTGAGCTAAAACCCAGCAATACAGGTGAAGCTATGAGAGGTGAGCAATAACACAGCGATAAAGGTGAATCTCTGGGATGTGTGCGAAAGGACAGCGATATAGGGGACGGTATGAGATGCGCATGAATACACGGCGATAGTCGGGAAAGCATGAGAGGTGTGTGAAAACACAGCGATATAGGGGAAGTTCTGAGAGGTGCGCAAAAACAGGACGATATAGGGGAAGTTATGAGAGGTGCGTGAAAACCCAGCAATATAGGGGACGTTATGAGATGTGCATGAAAACACGGCGATATAGGAGAATGTATGAGAGGTGCACGAAGGCACAGAGATATAGGAGATGTTATGGGAGGTGCGCGAAAACACAGTGATATAGGGGACGGTATGAGATGTGTATGAAAACACGGCGATATAAGGGAAGCTATGAGAGGTGCGCGAAAACACCGTGATATAGGGGAAATTATGAGAGGTGCGCGAAAACTTGGCGTTACAGGGGAATGCATCAGAGGTGTGAGAAAACACAGCGATGTAGGGGAAGACATGAGAGATGCGCAAAATCAGGGCTATATAGTGGAAGCTATGGGATGTGCGCTAAAACAGGGCAATGTAGGGGAATGTATGAGAGGTGCATGAAAGCACAGCGATATAGAGGACGCTATGGGATGTGCGCGAAAACACAGTGATATAGGGGAAGTTATGAGAGATGTGCGAGAACACAGCGAGATAAGGGAAAGTATGAGAGGTGCGCGAAAACTTGGCGTTACAGGGGAATGCATCAGAGGTGCCAGAAAACACAGTGATGTAGTGGAATACAAGAGAGGTGCGGGAAAACAGGGCAATATAGTGGAAGCTATGCGATGTGCACGAAAACAGGGCGATATAGGGTAAGGTATGAGAGGTGTGCGAGAACACGACGATATAGGGGAAATTATGAGAGGTGTGCGAAAACACGGCGATACAGGGGAAGCTATGAGAGGTGAGCGATAACAAAGCGATAAAGGTGAATCTATGGGATGTGAGCGAAAAGACAGTGATATAGGGGAAGCTATCAGAGGTGCGCAAGGCACAGCGATATAGGGGATGCTATGGGAGGTGCGTGAATGCACAGCTATACAGGGGACGTGATGATATGTGCATGAAAACGCAGCGATATAGGGGAAGGTATGAAAGGTGCACGAAAACACAGAGATGTATACGGGAATGAATGGGAGGTGCATGAATACACAGCGATATAGGGGACGTTATGAGATGTGCATGAAAACACAGCCATATAGGGGAAGCTATGAGAGGTGCACGAAAACGCAGTGATATAAGGGAAGGTATAGGAGGTGCGTGAAAACAGGGCAATATAGGGGAAGGTATGAGAGGTGCATGAAAACGCAGCGATATAAGGTGAAGCTAAGGGATGTGCGCGAAAACAGCGATGTAGGCGAAGCTATGGGAGGTGCGCGAAAGCACAGCGATATAGGGGAAGGTATGAGATGTGCGAAAAAATACATCGATATAGGGGAAGGTATGAGAGCTGCGTGAAAACATAGTGATATAGGTGAAGGTATGAGAGGAGCGCGAAAACAGGGCGATATAGGGGAAGTTATGAGAGGTGCGTGAAAACCCAGCGACATTGGGGACATTATGAGATGTGCATGAAAACAAGGTGATATTGGGGAAGCTATGAGCGGTGTGTAAAAACACAGCATATACGGTAATGCATGAGAGGTGCGCGAAGGCACAGTGATATAGGGGATGGTATGGGAGGTGCGCAAATACACAGCGATATAGGGGACGTTATGAGATGTGCATGAAAACACGGCCATATAGAGGAAGTTATACGAGCTGCGCAAAAATACAGTGATATTCGGGAAGTTATGAGAGGTGCGTGAAAACACAGCGATATAGGGGAAGCTATGAGAGGTGAGTAAAAACACGGCGATACAGGGAAAGCTATGACAGGTGAGCAATTACACAGCGATAAAGGTGAATCTATGGGATGTGCGCGAAAAGACAGCGATATAGGGGAAGCTATGAGAGGTGCGCAAGGCACAGCGATATACGGGATACTATGGGATGTGCGTGAATACACAGCGATATAGGGGACGTGATGAGATGTGCATGAAAGCGCAACGGCGTTACGGAAGGTATGAGAGGTGCACAAAAACACAGCTATATAGGAGAAGTTATGAGAGGTGTGCGAAAACACAGCAATATAGGGGAAGGTATGGGAGGTGCACGAATACACAGCGATATAGGGGACGTTATGAGATGTGCGTAAAATCATGGCGATATTGGGGAAGTTATGAGAGGTGCGCAAAAATACAGAAATATAGGAGAAGTTATGAGAGGTGCGTGAAAACACAACGATATAGGGGGAGCTATGAGAGGTACACGAAAACGCAGCGATATAAGGGAAGGTATAGGAGGTGCGCGAAAACAAGGCAATATAGGGGAAGGTATGAGAGGTGCATGAACACGCGGCGATATAAGGGAAGGTATAGGAGGAGCGCGAAAACAGGGCGATATAAGGGAAGGTATGAGAGGTGCACGAAGGCACAGCGATTTAGGGGATGCTATGGGATGTGCATGAATATACAGCGATATAGGGGACGTGATAAGATGTGCATGAAAACGCAGCGATATTAGGGAGGGTATGAGAGGTGCACAAAAACACAGCGATATAGGAGAAGTTATGAGAGGTGTGTGAAAACACAGCGATATAGGGAAAGGTATGAGAGATGCACGAAAACAGCGATATAGGTGAAGGAATGGGAGGTGCGCGAAAACAGGGCGATATAGGTGAAGGAATAGGAGGTGCGTGAAAACAGGGCGATATAGGGGAAGGTATGAGAGGTGCGCGAAGGCACAGCGATATAGGGGATGCTATGGGAGGTGCGCGAATACACAGCGATATAGGGGACGTTATGAGAGGTGCGCAAAAACATGGCGATACCGGGGAAGCTATGAGAGGTGAGCAATAGCACAGCGATAAAGGTGAATCTATGGGATGTGCGCGAAAGGACAGCGATATAGGGGAAGGTATGAGAGGTGCGCAAGGCACAGCGATATAGGGGGATGTATGAGAGGTGCACGAAAACACAGCGATATAGGGGAAGGTATGGAAGGTGATCGAAAACTGGATGATATAGATGAAGTTATGAGAGATATGCGAAGGCATAGCAATATAGGGGATGCTATGGAAGGTGCGCGAAAACACAGTGATATAGTGGAAGACAGGAAAGGTACGCGAAAACACGGTGATATAGTGGGAGCTATGAGAGGTGAGCAATAACACAGCGATAAAGGTGAAACTATGGGATGCCCGCGAAAAGACATCGATATAGGGAAAGGTATGAGTGGTGCGCAAGGCACAGCCATATAGGGGATGCTATGGGAGGTGCGTGAATACACAGCGATATAGGGGACGTGATGAGATGTGCATGAAAACGCAGCGATATTAGGGAAGGTATGAGAGGTGCACAAAAACACAGCGATGTAGGAGAAATTATGAGAGGTGTGTGAAAACACAGCGATATAGGGGAAGGTATGAGAGGTGCACGAAAACAGCGATATAGGTGAAGGAATGGGAGGTGCGCAAAAACAGGGCGATATAGGGGAAGGTATGAGAGGTGCATGAAGGCAAAGCGATATGGGGGATGCTATGGGAGGTGCGCGAATACACAGCGATATAGGGGACGTGATGAGATGTGCAAGAAAACACAACGGTATTAGGGAAGGTATGAGAGGTGCACAAAAACACAGCTAGATAGGAGAAGTTATGAGAGGTGTGCGAAAACACAGCAATATAGGGGAAGGTATGGGAGGTGCACGAATACACAGCGATATAGGAGACGGTATGAGATGCGCATGAATACACGGCGATAGTCGGGAAACCATGAGAGGTGTGTGAAAACACAGCGATATAGGGGAAGTACTGAGAGGTGCGCAAAAACAGGACGATATAGGGGAAGTTATGAGAGGTGCGTGAAAACCCAGCAATATAGGGGACGTTATGAGATGTGCATGAAAACACGGCGATATAGGAGAATATATGAGAGGTGCACGAAGGCACAGCGATACAGGGGATGTTATGGGAGGTGCGCGAAAACACAGTGATATAGGGGACGGTATGAGATGTGTATGAAAACACGGCGATATAAGGGAAGCTATGAGAGGTGCGCGAAAACACCGTGATATAGGGGAAATTATGAGAGGTGCGCGAAATCTTGGCATTACAGGGGAATGCATCAGAGGTGTGAGAAAACACAGCGATGTAGGGGAAGACATGAGAGGTGCGCGAAAACAAGGCAATATAGTGGAAGCTATGAGAGGTGAGCTAAAACCCAGCAATACAGGTGAAGCTATGAGAGGTGAGCAATAACACAGCGATAAAGGTGAATCTCTGGGATGTGTGCGAAAGGACAGCGATATAGGGGAAGGTATGAGAGGTGCGCAAGACACAGCGATATAGGGGACGGTATGAGATGCGCATGAATACACGGCGATAGTCGGGAAACCATGAGAGGTGTGTGAAAACACAGCGATATAGGGGAAGTACTGAGAGGTGCGCAAAAACAGGACGATATAGGGGAAGTTATGAGAGGTGCGTGAAAACCCAGCAATATAGGGGACGTTATGAGATGTGCATGAAAACACGGCGATATAGGAGAATGTATGAGAGGTGCACGAAGGCACAGCGATACAGGGGATGTTATGGGAGGTGCGCGAAAACACAGTGATATAGGGGACGGTATGAGATGTGTATGAAAACACGGCGATATAAGGGAAGCTATGAGAGGTGCGCGAAAACACCGTGATATAGGGGAAATTATGAGAGTTGCGCGAAAACTTGGCGTTACAGGGGAATGTATCAGAGGTGTGAGAAAACACAGCGATGTAGGGGAAGACATGAGAGATGCGCAAAATCAGGGCTATATAGTGGAAGCTATGGGATGTGCGCTAAAACAGGGCAATGTAGGGGAAGGTATGAGAGGTGCATGAAAGCACAGCGATATAGAGGACGTTATGGGATGTGCGCGAAAACACAGTGATATAGGGGAAGTTATGAGAGATGTGCGAGAACACAGCGAGATAGGGGAAAGTATGAGAGGTGCGCGAAAACTTGGCATTACAGGGGAATGCATCAGAGGTGCCAGAAACCACAGTGATGTAGTGGAATACAAGAGAGGTGCGGGAAAACAGGGCAATATAGTGGAAGCTATGCGATGTGCACGAAAACAGGGCGATATAGGGTAAGGTATGAGATGTGTGCGAGAACACGACGATATAGGGGAAATTATGAGAGGTGTGCGAAAACACGGCGATACAGGGGAAGCTATGAGAGGTGAGCGATAACAAAGCGATAAAGGTGAATCTATGGGATGTGAGCGAAAAGACAATGATATAGGGGAAGCTATCAGAGGTGCGCAAGGCACAGCGATATAGGGGATGCTATGGGAGGTGCGTGAATGCACAGCTATACAGGGGACGTGATGATATGTGCATGAAAACGCAGCGATATAGGGGAAGGTATGAAAGGTGCACGAAAACACAGAGATGTATACGGGAATGAATGGGAGGTGCACGAATACACAGCGATATAGGGGACGTTATGAGATGTGCATAAAATCACGGCGATGTAGGGGAAGCTATGAGAGGTGAGCAATAACACAGCGATAAAGGTGAATCTATAGGATGTGCGCGACAAGACTGCGATATAGGGGAAGGTACGAGAGGTGCGCAAGGCACAGCGATACAGGAGAAGGTATGGAAGGTGCTCGAAAACAGGGTGATATAGATGAAGTTATGAGAGGTATGCGAAGGCACAGCAATATAGGGGATGCTATCGAAGGTGCGCGAAAACACAGTGATATAGGGGAAGACATGAGAGGTGCGCGAAAACAAGGCAATATAGTGGAAGCTATGAGAGGTGAGCTAAAACCCAGCAATGCAGGTGAAGCTATGAGAGGTGAGCAATAACACAGCGATAAAGGTGAATCTCTGGGATGTGTGCGAAAGGACAGCGATATAGGGGAAGGTATGAGAGGTGCGCAAGACACAGCGATATAGGGGACGGTATGAGATGCGCATGAATACACGGCGATAGTCGGGAAACCATGAGAGGTGTGTGAAAACACAGCGATATAGGGGAAGTTCTGAGAGGTGCGCAAAAACAGGATGATATAGGGGAAGTTATGAGAGGTGCGTGAAAACCCAGCAATATAGGGGACGTTATGAGATGTGCATGAAAACACGGCGATATAGGAGAATGTATGAGAGGTGCACGAAGGCACAGCGATATAGGGGATGTTATGGGAGGTGCGCGAAAACACAGTGATATAGGGGAAATTATAAGAGGTGCGTGAAAACTTGGCGTTACAGGGGAATGCATCAGAGGTGTGAGAAAACACAGCGATGCAGGGGAAGACATGAGAGATGCGCAAAATCAGGGCTATATAGTGGAAGATATGGGATGTGCGCTAAAACAGGGCAATGTAGGGGAAGGTATGAGAGGTGCATGAAAGCACAGCGATATAGAGGACGCTATGGGATGTGCGCGAAAACACAGTGATATAGGGGAAGTTATGAGAGATGTGCGAGAACACAGCGAGATAAGGGAAAGTATGAGAGGTGCGCGAAAACTTGGCGTTACAGGGGAATGCATCAGAGGTGCCAGAAAACACAGTGATGTAGTGGAATACAAGAGAGGTGCGGGAAAACAGGGCAATATAGTGGAAGCTATGCGATGTGCACGAAAACAGGGCGATATAGGGTAAGGTATGAGAGGTGTGCGAGAACATGACGATATAGGGGAAATTATGAGAGGTGTGCGAAAACACGGCGATACAGGGGAAACTATGAGAGGTGAGCGATAACAAAGCGATAAAGGTGAATCTATGGGATGTGAGCGAAAAGACAGTGATATAGGGGAAGCTATCAGAGGTGCGCAAGGCACAGCGATATAGGGGATGCTATGGGAGGTGCGTGAATGCACAGCTATATAGGGGACGTGATGATACGTGCATGAAAACGCAGCGATATAGGGGAAGGTATGAAAGGTGCACGAAAACACAGAGATGTATACAGGAATGAATGGGAGGTGCACGAATACACAGCGATATAGGGGACGTTATGAGATGTGCATGAAAACACAGCCATATAGGGGAAGCTATGAGAGGTGCACGAAAACGCAGTGATATAAGGGAAGGTATAGGAGGTGCGTGAAAACAGGGCAATATAGGGGAAGGTATGAGAGGTGCATGAAAACGCAGCAATATAAGGTGAAGCTAAGGGATGTGCGCGAAAACAGCGATGTAGGCGAAGCTATGGGAGGTGCGCGAAAGCACAGCGATATAGGGGAAGGTATGAGATGTGCGAAAAAATACATCGATATAGGGGAAGGTATGAGAGCTGCGTGAAAACATAGTGATATAGGTGAAGGTATGAGAGGAGCGCGAAAACTGGGCGATATAGGGGAAGTTATGAGAGGTGCGTGAAAACCCAGCGACATTGGGGACATTATGAGATGTGCATGAAAACAAGGTGATATTGGGGAAGGTATGAGCGGTGTGTAAAAACACAGCATATACGGTAATGCATGAGAGGTGCACGAAGGCACAGTGATATAGGGGATGGTATGGGAGGTGCGCAAATACACAGCGATATAGGGGACATTATGAGATGTGCATGAAAACACGGCCATATAGAGGAAGTTATACGAGCTGCGCAAAAATACAGTGATATTCGGGAAGTTATGAGAGGTGCGTGAAAACACAGCGATATAAGGGAAGGTATGAGAGGTGCACGAAAACACAGCGATATTGGGGAAGGTATGGGAGGTGCGCGAAAACAGGGCAATATAGGGGAAGTTATGAGAGTTGCGCGAAGGCACAGTGATATAGGGGATGCTATGAGAGGTGCGCGAAAACACCGTAATATAGGGGAAGACATGAGAGGTATGCAAAAACAAGGCGAAAAAGTGGAAACTATGGGATGTGCGCAAAACCACGGCGATACAGGGGAATGTATCAGAGGTGCGAGAAAACACAGCGATATAGGGGACGATATGGGACATGCGCAAAAAACAGTGATATAGGGGAAGGCATGAGAGGTGTGCGAGAACACGGCGATATAGAGGAAATTATGAGAGGTGTGCGAAAACACGGCGATACGGGAGAGTGTATCAGATGTGCGAGAAAACACAGCGATATAGGGGAAGTATTGAGGGGAGTGAAAAAATAGAGATCTAGGTGAAGACATGAGAGGTGCACGAAAACACGGCAATATAGGGGAAGCTATGAGAGGTGAGCAATAACACAGCGATAAAGGTGAATCTATGGAATGTGCGCGAAAAGACAGCGATATAGGGGAAGCTATGAGAGGTGCGCAAGGCACAGCGATATAGGGGATGCTATGGGAGGTGCGTGAATACACAGTGATATAGGGGACGTGATGAGATGTGCATGAAAACGCAGTGATATTAGGGAAGATATCAGAGGTGCACAAAAACACAGCGATATAGGAGAAGTTATGAGAGGTGTGCGAAAACACAGCGATATAGGGGAAAATATGAAAGGTGCACAAAAACACAGAGATATATTCGGGAAAGAATGGGAGGTGCCCAAATATACGGCGATATAGGGGACGTTATGAAATGTGCATTAAAACACAGCCATATAGGGGAAGTTATGAGAGGTGCACGAAAACGCAGCGATATAAGGGAAGGTATAGGAGGTGCGCGAAAAGAGGGCGATATAGGAGACGATATGAGATGTGCATAAAAACATGGCAATATAGGGGGAGGTATGAGAGGTGCGCATATATACGGCGACATAGGGGAAGTATGAGAGGTGCGCGAAAACTTGGCGTTACAGGGGAATGCATCAGAGGTGCCAGTAAACACAGCGATGTAGTGGAAGACATGAGAGGTGCACGAAAACAGGGTAATATAGTGGAAAGTATGGGATGTGCGCGAAAACAGGGCCATATAGGGGAAGGTATGAGAGGTGCGCGAGAACACGGCGATATAGGGGAAATAATGAGAGGTGTGCGAAAACACAGCGATACGGGAGAATGTATCAATTGTGCGAGAAAACACAGCGATATAGGGGAAGTATTGAGAGGAGCGAAAACATAGCGATCCAGGTGAAGACATGAGAGGTGCGCGAAAACACGGCGATATGGGGGAAGCTATGAGCGGTGAGCAAAAACACGGCGATACAGGGGAAGCTATGAGAGGTGAGCAATAATACAGCGATAAAACTGAATCTATGGGACGTGCGCGAAAAGACAGCAATATAAGGAAAACTATGAGAGGTGTGCAAGGCACAGGGATATAGGGGATGCTATGGGAGGTGCGCGAATACACAGCGATACAGGGGACGTGGTGAGATGTGCATGAAAACTCAGCGATATTAGGGGAGGTATGAGAGGTGCACAAAAACTCAGTGATATAGGAGAAGTTATGAGAGGTGTGTGTAAACACAGCGATATAGGGGAAGGAATCGGAGGTGCGCGAAAATTGTGCGATATAGCAGAAGGTATGAGAGGTTCGTGAAGGCACAGCGATATAGCAGAAGGTATGAGAGGTTCGTGAAGGCACAGCGATATAGGGGATGCTATGGGAGGTGCGCGAATACACAGCGATATAGGGGACGTTATGAGATGTGCTTAAAAACACGGCAATATAGGGGAAGTTATGAGAGGTACGCAAAAATACAGTAATACAGGAGAAGTTATGAGCGGTGCGTGAAAACACAGCGATATCAGGGGAGGTATGAGAGGTGTGCGAAAACAGGGCGATATAGGGGAAGGTATGAGAGGTGTACGAGAACACAGCAATATAGGGAAAGGTATGAGAGGTGTGCGAAGTCACAGCAATATAGGGGATGGTATGGGAGGTGCACAAAAACACAGTGATATAGGGGAAGACATGAGAGGTGCGTGAAAACACAGCAATATAGCGGACGCTATTGGACGTGCGCGAAAACACAGTGATATAGGGGAAGATATGAGAGGTGTGCGAGAACACGGCGATATAGGTGAAATTATGAGAGTTGAGCGAAAGCACGTTGATACAGGGAACAGTATCAGAAGTGCGAGAACACAGAGCGATATAGGGGAAGTAATGAAAGGAGCGGAAAGACGGTGATATGGGTGAAGACATGAGAGGTGCGCGAAAACACGGCGATATAGGGGAAGCTATGAGAGGTAAGCAATAACACAGCGATAAAGTTGAAGTTATGGGATGTGCGCGAAAACGGCGATATAGGGGAAGGTATGAGAGGTGCGCAAAAACACAGCGATGTATGCGAAGCCATGGGAAGTGCACGGGAAACAGGGCGATATAGGGGAAGGTATGAGCGGTACACGACGGCACAGCGGTATAGGGGATGCAATGGGAGGTGCGTGAATACTCAGAGATATAGGAGACGTTATGAGATGTGCATGAAAACACGGCGATATTGGGGAAGCCATGAGAGGTGTGCAAAAATACGGCGATATAGGAGAAATTATGAGAGGTGCGTGAAAACACAGCGATATAGAGGGAGGTATGAGAGATGCCTGAAAACACAGCGATATAGTGGAAGGTATGGAAGGTGCGCAAAAACAGGACGAAATAGCGGAAGGTATGAGAGGTGCGCGAAGGCACAGCAATACAAGGGATGCTATGGAGTGTGCGCGAATACACAGAGATATAGGGGAAGGTATGAGAGGTGTGCGAAAACACGGCGATATAGGGTAAGCTATGAGAGCTGAGGAATAACACAGCGATCAAGGTGAAGCTATGGGAGGTGCGCCAAAACACAGCGATATAGGGGACGGTGTGAGATGTGCATGAATACACGGCGATATTAGGGAAGCCATGAGAGGTGCCTGAAAACAGAGCGATATAGTGGAAGGTATGAGAGGTGTGCAAAAACACAGCGATATAGGAGAAGTTAAGAGAGGTGCGTGAAAACACAGCAATATAGGGGAAGGTATGAGAGGAGCACAAAAACACAGCGATATCGGGGAAAGTATGGGAGGTGCGCGAAAACAGGGCGATATACGGGAATGCATGAGAGGTGCGCGAAGGCACAGTGATATACGGGATAGTATGGGGGGTGCGCAAATACACAGCGATTATGTCAACGTTATGAGATGTGCATGAAAACACATTAATATAGGGGAAGGTATGAGAGGTGCGCGAAAACAGCGATGTAGGCGAAGCTATGGGAGGTGCGCGAAAGCACAGCGATATAGGGGAAGGTATGAGATGTGCATGAAAACACAGAGATATATTCGGGAAGGAATGGAAGGTGCACAAATACACAGCGATATAGGGGACGTTATGAGATGTGCATGAAAACACAGCCATATAGGGGAAGGTATGAGAGGTGCACGAAAACGCAGCGATATAAGGGAAGGTATAGGAGGTGCGCGAAAACAGGGCGATATAGGGGAAGGTATGAGAGGTGCACAAAGGCACAGCGATATAGGGGATGCTATGGGAGTGCGCGAAAACACAGCGATATAGGAGACGGTATGAGATGTGCATAAGAACATGGCAATATAGGGGGAGGTATGAGAGTTGCGCATATATACGGCGATATAGGGGAAAGTATGAGAGGTGCGCGAAAACTTGGCGTTACAGGGGAAAGCATCAGAGGTGCCAGAAAACACAGCGATGTAGTGGAAGACATGAGAGGTGCACGAAAACAGGGCAATATAGTGGAAGGTATGGGATGTGTGCGAAAACAGGGCCATATAGGGGAAGGTATGAGAGGTGCGCGAGAACACGGCGATATAGGGGAAATAATGAGAGGTGTGCGAAAACACAGCGATACGGGAGAATGTATCAATTGTGCGAGAAAACACAGCGATATAGGTGAAGAATTGAGAGGAGCGAAAACATAGCGATCTAGGTGAAGACATGAGAGGTGAGCAAAAACACGGCGATACAGGGGAAGCTATGAGAGGTGAGCAATAACACAGCGATAAAGCTGAATCTATGGGATGTGCACGAAAAGACAGCGATATAGGGGATGCTATGGGAGGTGCGAGAATACGCAGCGATATAGGGGACGTGATGAGATGTGCATGAAAACAGCGATATTAGAGAAGTTATGAGAGGTGCACAAAAACTCAGTGATATAGGGGAAGGTATGAAAGGTGCACGAAAACACAGCCACATAGGGGAAGGAATCGGAGGTGCGCGAAAACTGTGCGATATAGGGGAAGGTACGAGAGGTGCGCGAAGGCACAGCGATATAGGGGATGCTTTGGGAGGTGCGCGAATACACAGCGATATAAGGGACGTTATGAGATGTGCATAAAAACACGGCAATATAGGGGAAGTTATGAGAGGTACGCAAAAATACGGCAATACAGGAGAGGTTATGAGAGGTGCGTGAAAACACAGCGATATAAGGGGAGGTATGAGAGGTACACGAAAACGCAGCGATATAGGGGAAGGTATGGGAGGTGTGCGAAGGCACAGCAATATAGGGGATGGTATGGGAGGTGCATGAAAACACAGTGATAAAGGGGAAGACATGAGAGGTGCGTGAATACACAGCGATATAGGGGACGCTATTGGACGTGCGCGAAAACACAGTGATATAGGGGAAGATATGAGAGGTGTGAGAGAACATGGCGATATAGGTGAAATTATGAGAGTTGAGCGAAAACATGTTGATACAGGGAACAGTATCAAAAGTGCGAGAACACAGAGCGACATAGGGGAAGTAATGAGAGGAGTGGAGACAAAGCGATATAGGTGAAAGACATGAGAGGTGCGCGAAAACACGGCGATATAGGGGAAGCTATGTGAGGTAAGCAATAACACAGCGATAAAGTTGAATTTATGGGATGTGCGCGAAAACAGGGCGATATAGGGGAAGGTAGGAGAGGTGCGCAAAAACACAGCGATGAATGCGAAGCCATGGGAGGTGGGCGGGAAACAGGGCGATATAGGGGAAGGTATGAGCGGTGCGCGAAGGCACAGCCATATAGGGGATGCTATGGGAGGTGCGTGAATACACAGTGATATAGGAGCCGTTATGAGATGTGCATGAAAACACGGCGATATTGGGGAAGCCATGAGAGGTGTGCAAAAATACGGCGATATAGGAGAAATTATGAGAGGTGCGTGAAAACACAGCGATATAGAGGGAGGTATGAGAGGTGCATGAAAACACAGCGATTTAGTGGAAGGTATGGAAGGTGTGTGAAAACAGGGCGATATAGGGGAAGGTATGAGAGGTGCGCGAAGGCACAGCAATACAAGGGATGCTATGGGAGGTGCGCGAATACACAGCGATATAGGGGACGTTATGAGATGTGCATGAAAGCACGGCAGTATAGGGG
>NW_027276303.1:0-41682 GCF_030028105.1 Mobula birostris | reverse complement strand
ACATCTACCCTCAGCCACATCTCCATTTTCCACACATCTACCCTCACCATCTCCATTTCCCACACATCTACCCTGACCCACATCTCCATTTCCCACATATCTATCCTCACCATCTCCATATCCCACACATCTCCCGACACCCACATCACCATTTTCCACACATTTACCATCACCATCTCCATTTCCCACACACTACCCTCACCCACATCTCCATTTCCCACACATCTACCCTCACCCACATTTCCATTTCCCACACATCCCCGCTCACCCACATCTGCATTTCCCACACATCTACCCTCACCCACATCTCCATTTCCCACACATCTACCCTCACGCACATCTGCATTTCCCACACATCTACCCTCACCATCTCCATTTCCCACACATCTACCCTGACCCACATCTCCATTTCCCATACATCTACACTCACGCAGATCTCCATTTTCCACACATCTACCCTCACCCCCATTTCCCACACATCTACCGTCACCCACATCTCCATTTCCAACACATCCACCCTCACCCACATCTCCATTTCCCACACATCCACCCTCACTCACATCTCCATTTCCCAAACATCTACCGTCACCCAGATCTCCATTTCCCACACATCTACCCTCACCATCTCCGATTCACACACATCTACCCTCAGCCACATCTCCATTTCCCACACATCTACCCTCAACCACATCTCAATTTCCCAGACATCTACCCTCACTCACATCTCCATTTCCCACTGATCTACCCCCACCCACATCTCCATTTCCCACACATCTACCCTCAGCCACATCTCCATTTACAACACATCTATCTTCATCCACATCTCCATTTCCCACACACCTACCTTCCCTCACATCTCCATTTCCAACACATCTACCCTCACCCACATCTCCATTTCCCACACGTCTACCGTCACCCACGTCTCCATTTCCCACACAACCACCCTAACTCATATCTCCTTTTCCCACACATCTACCGTCACCCAGATCTCCATTTCCACACATCTACAATCAGCCACATTTCCATTTCCCACACATCTACCCTCAGACACATCTCCATTTTCCACACATCTACCCTCACCATCTCCATTTCCCACACATCTATCCTCACCATCCCCATATCCCACACATCTACCGTCACCCACATCTCCATTTCCCACACATCTACCCTCCATCACATCTCCATTTCCAACACATCTACCTTCACCCACATCTCCATTTCCCACACATCTACCGTCACCCACGTCTCCATTTCCCACACATCTACCCTCACCCACAGCTCCACCCTCACCACATCTCCATTTCCAACACATCGACCCTCACCCACATCTCCATTTCCCACACATCTACCCTTACGCACATCTCCATTTCCCACACATCTACTCTCACCCACATATCCATTTCCCACACATCTACCCTCACCATCTCCATTTCACACACATCTACCCTCAGCCACATCTCCAGTTCCCACACATCTACCATCACCCACATCTCCATTTCCACACATCTGCCATCACCCACATTTCCATTTCCCACACATCTACCCTCAGCCACATCTCCATTTTCCACACATCTACCCTCACCATCTCCATTTCCCACACATCTACCCTGACCCACATCTCCATTTCCCACACATCTATCCTCATCATCTCCATATCCCACACATCTACCAACTCCCACATCTCCATTTTCCACACATTTACCATCACCATCTCCATTTCCCACACATCTACCCTTACCCACATCTCCATTTCCCACACATCTACCCTCACCCACATCTCAATTTCCCAGACATCCCCGCTCACCCACATCTCCATTTCCCACACATCTACCCTCACCCACAGCTCCACCCTCACCACATCTCCATTTCCCACACATTATCTCACACTCACATCTCCTTTTCCGACACATTTACCCTCACCACCATCTGCATTTCCCACACATCTACCCTCACCCACATCTCCATTTCCCACACATCAACCCTCACCCTCATCTCCATTTCCCACACCTCTACCCTCACCCACATCTCCACCCTCACCCACATCTCCATTTCCCACACATCTCCCCTCACCCACATCTCTATTTCCCACACATCTACCCTCACCCACATCTCCATTTCCCACACATCTACCCTCACCCACATCTCCATTTGCCACACATCTACCCTCACCCACATCTCCATTTCCGACACATTTACCCTCAACCACATCTCCATTTCCCACACATCTACCCTCACCCATTTCTCCATTTACACACATCTACCGTCACCCACATCTCCATTTCCCACACATTAACTCACACTCACATCTCCTTTTCAGACACATTTACCCTCACCCACATCTCCATTTCCCACACATCTACCCTCACTCACATCGGCATTTCCCACACATCTACCGTCACCCACATCTCCACTTCCCACACATCTACTCTCACCCACATAGCCATTTCCCACACATCTACCCTCAAGATATCCATTTCCCACACATCTACCCTCAGCCACATCTCCATTTCCCACACCTCTACCCTCACCCACATCTCCACCCTCACCGACATCTCCATTTCCCACACATCTCCCCTCACCCACATCTCCATTTCCCACACATCTACCCACACTATCTCCATTTCCCACACATCTACCCTCACCCACATCTCCATTTCCCACACATCTACCCTCTCCCACATCTCCATTTCCCACACATCCACCCTCACCGACATCTCCATTTCCCACACATCCACCCTCACCGACATCTCCATTTCCCACACATCTACCCTCACCCACCTCTCCATTTCCCACACATCCACCCTCACCCAAATCTCCATTTCCCACACATCAACCCTCACCCACATCTCCATTTGCCACACATCTACCCTCACCCAGATCTCCATTTCCGACACATTTACCCTCAACCACATCTCCATTTCCCACACATCTACCCTCACCCATTTCTCCATTTGCACACATCTACCGTCACCCACATCTCCATTTCCCACACATCTGCCCTCACCCACATCTCCATTTCCCACACATCTACCCTCACCCACATCTCCATTTCCCACACATCTACCCTCACCCACATTTCCATTTCCCACACATCTACCCTCAGCCACATCTCCATTTCCCACACATCTACCCTGACCCACATCTCCATTTCCCACACATCTACCTTCACCATCTCCATTTCCAACGCATCTACCCTCACCCACATCTCCATTTCCCACACATCTACCCTCACCTACATCTCAATTTCCCAGACATCTACCCTCACTCACATCTCCATTTCCCACAGATCTACCCCCACCCACATCTCCATTTCCCACACATCTACCCTCAGCCACATCTCCATATAGAACACATCTATCTTCACCCACATCTCCATTTCCCACACACCTACCTTCCCTCACATCTCCATTTCCAACACATCTACCCTCACCCACATCTCCATTTCCCACACATCTACCCTCACCATCTCCATTTCCCACACATCTACCCTCACCATCTCCATTTCCCACACATCTACCCTCAGCCACATCTTCATTTCCCACACATCTACCCTCAGCCGCATCTGCATTTACAACACATCTACCTTCACACACATCTCCATTTCCCACACATCTACCGTCACCCACATCTCCATTTCCCACACATCTACCCTCCATCACATCTCCATTTCCCACACATCTACCGTCACCCACGTCTCCATTTCCCACACATCTACCCTCACCCACAGCTCCACCCTCACCACATCTCCATTTCCAACACATCGACCCTCACCCACATCTCCATTTCCCACACATCTACCCTTACGCACATCTCCATTTCCCACACATCTACTCTCACCCACATATCCATTTCCCACACATCTACCCTCACCATCTCCATTTCACACACATCTACCCTCAGCCACATCTCCAGTTCCCACACATCTACCATCACCCACATCTCCATTTCCACACATCTGCCATCACCCACATTTCCATTTCCCACACATCTACCCTCAGCCACATCTCCATTTTCCACACATCTACCCTCACCATCTCCATTTCCCACACATCTACCCTGACCCACATCTCCATTTCCCACACATCTATCCTCATCATCTCCATATCCCACACATCTACCAACTCCCACATCTCCATTTTCCACACATTTACCATCACCATCTCCATTTCCCACACATCTACCCTTACCCACATCTCCATTTCCCACACATCTACCCTCACCCACATCTCAATTTCCCAGACATCCCCGCTCACCCACATCTCCATTTCCCACACATCTACCCTCACCCACAGCTCCACCCTCACCACATCTCCATTTCCCACACATTATCTCACACTCACATCTCCTTTTCCGACACATTTACCCTCACCACCATCTGCATTTCCCACACATCTACCCTCACCCACATCTCCATTTCCCACACATCAACCCTCACCCTCATCTCCATTTCCCACACCTCTACCCTCACCCACATCTCCACCCTCACCCACATCTCCATTTCCCACACATCTCCCCTCACCCACATCTCTATTTCCCACACATCTACCCTCACCCACATCTCCATTTCCCACACATCTACCCTCACCCACATCTCCATTTGCCACACATCTACCCTCACCCACATCTCCATTTCCGACACATTTACCCTCAACCACATCTCCATTTCCCACACATCTACCCTCACCCATTTCTCCATTTACACACATCTACCGTCACCCACATCTCCATTTCCCACACATTAACTCACACTCACATCTCCTTTTCAGACACATTTACCCTCACCCACATCTCCATTTCCCACACATCTACCCTCACCCACATCTCCACTTCCCACACATCTACTCTCACCCACATAGCCATTTCCCACACATCTACCCTCAAGATATCCATTTCCCACACATCTACCCTCAGCCACATCTCCATTTCCCACACCTCTACCCTCACCCACATCTCCACCCTCACCGACATCTCCATTTCCCACACATCTCCCCTCACCCACATCTCCATTTCCCACACATCTACCCACACTATCTCCATTTCCCACACATCTACCCTCACCCACATCTCCATTTCCCACACATCTACCCTCTCCCACATCTCCATTTCCCACACATCCACCCTCACCGACATCTCCATTTCCCACACATCCACCCTCACCGACATCTCCATTTCCCACACATCTACCCTCACCCACCTCTCCATTTCCCACACATCCACCCTCACCCAAATCTCCATTTCCCACACATCAACCCTCACCCACATCTCCATTTGCCACACATCTACCCTCACCCAGATCTCCATTTCCGACACATTTACCCTCAACCACATCTCCATTTCCCACACATCTACCCTCACCCATTTCTCCATTTGCACACATCTACCGTCACCCACATCTCCATTTCCCACACATCTGCCCTCACCCACATCTCCATTTCCCACACATCTACCCTCACCCACATCTCCATTTCCCACACATCTACCCTCACCCACATTTCCATTTCCCACACATCTACCCTCAGCCACATCTCCATTTCCCACACATCTACCCTGACCCACATCTCCATTTCCCACACATCTACCTTCACCATCTCCATTTCCAACGCATCTACCCTCACCCACATCTCCATTTCCCACACATCTACCCTCACCTACATCTCAATTTCCCAGACATCTACCCTCACTCACATCTCCATTTCCCACAGATCTACCCCCACCCACATCTCCATTTCCCACACATCTACCCTCAGCCACATCTCCATATAGAACACATCTATCTTCACCCACATCTCCATTTCCCACACACCTACCTTCCCTCACATCTCCATTTCCAACACATCTACCCTCACCCACATCTCCATTTCCCACACATCTACCCTCACCATCTCCATTTCCCACACATCTACCCTCACCATCTCCATTTCCCACACATCTACCCTCAGCCACATCTTCATTTCCCACACATCTACCCTCAGCCGCATCTGCATTTACAACACATCTACCTTCACACACATCTCCATTTCCCACACATCTACCGTCACCCACATCTCCATTTCCCACACATCTACCCTCCATCACATCTCCATTTCCCACACATCTACCGTCACCCACGTCTCCATTTCCCACTCAACCACCCTAACTCATATCTCCTTTTCCCACACATCTACTCTCACCCACATGTCCATTTCCCACACATCTACCCTCACCATCTCCATTTCACACACATCTACCCTCAGCCACATCTCCAGTTCCCACACATCTACCATCACCCACATCTCCATTTCCACACATCTGCCATCACCCACATTTCCATTTCCCACACATCTTCGCTCAGCCACATCTCCATTTTCCACACATCTACCCTTACCATCTCCAATTCCCACACATCTACCCTGACCCACATCTCCATTTCCCACACATCTATCCTCACCATCTCCATATCCCACACATCTACCGACTCCCACATCTCCATTTTCCACACATTTACCATCACCATCTCCATTTCCCACACATCTACCCTTACCCACATCTCCATTTCCCACACATCTGCCCTCACCCACATCTCCATTTCCCACACATCCCCGCTCACCCACATCTCCATTTCCCACACATCTACCCTCACCCACAGCTCCACCCTCACCCACATCTCCATTTCCCACACATCTACCCTCACCCACATCTCCATTTCCCACACATCTACCCTCACCCACATCTCCATTTCCCACACATCTACCCTCACCCACAGCTCCACCCTCACCCACATCTCCATTTCCCACACATCTACCCTCACCCACATCTCCATTTCACACACATCTACCCACACTATCTCCATTTCCCACACATCTACCCTCTCCCACATCTCCATTTCCCACACATCCACCCTCACCGACATCTCCATTTCCCACACATCTACCCTCACCCACATCTCCATTTCCCACACATCCACCCTCACCCAAATCTCCATTTCCCACACATCTACCCTCACCCACATCTCCATTTGCCACACATCTACCCTCACCCAGATCTCCATTTCCAACACATTTACCCTCAACCACATCTCCATTTCCCACACATCTACCCTCAGCCACATCTGCATTTCCCACACATCTACCGTCACCCACATCTCCATTTGCCACAGATCTACCATCACCCACATCTCCATTTCCCAAACATCTACCCTCACCAACATCTCCATTTCCCACACTTCCACCCTCACTCACATCTCCATTTCCCACACGTTTACCCTCACCCACATCTCCAGTTCCCACACATCGACCCTCACCCACATCTCCATTTCACACACATCTACCCTCAGCCACATCTCCAGTTCCCACACATCTACCATCACCCACATCTCCATTTCCACACATCTACCATCACCCACATTTCCATTTCCCACACATCTACCCTCAGCCACATCTCTATTTTCCACACATCTACCCTCACCATCTCCATTTCCCACACATCTACCCTGACCCACATCTCCATTTCCCACACATCTACCCTCACCCACATCTCCATTTCCCACACATCCCCGCTCACCCACATTTCCATTTCCCACACATCTTCCCTCAGCCACATCTCCATTTTCCACACATCTACCCTTACCATCTCCAATTCCCACACATCTACCCTGACCCACATCTCCATTTCCCACACATCTATCCTCACCATCTCCATATCCCACACATCTACCGACTCCCACATCTCCATTTTCCACACATTTACCATCACCATCTCCATTTCCCACACATCTACCCTTACCCACATCTCCATTTCCCACACATCTGCCCTCACCCACATCTCCATTTCCCACACATCCCCGCTCACCCACATCTCCATTTCCCACACATCTACCCTCACCCACAGCTCCACCCTCACCCACATCTCCATTTCCCACACATCGACCCTCACCCACATCTCCATTTCCCACACATCTACCCTCACACACATCTCCATTTCCCACACATCTACCCTCACCCAAATCTCCATTTCCCACACATCAACCCTCACCCACATCTCCGTTTCCCAGACATTAACTCACACTCACATCTCCTTTTCCGACACATTTACCCTCACCCCCATCTGCATTTCCCACACATCTACCCTCACCAACATCTCCATTTCCCACACATCTACCCTCACCCACATCTCCATTTCCCACACCTCTACCCTCACCCACATCTCCATTTCCACACATCTCCCCTCACCCACATCTCCATTTCCCACACATCTACCCTCACCCACATCTCCATTTCCCACACATCTACCCTCACCCACATCTCCATTTCCCACACATCAACCCTCACCCACATCTCCATTTCCCACACCTCTACCCTCACCCACATCTCCACCCTCACCCACATCTCCATTTCCCACACATCTCCCCTCACCCACATCTCCATTTCACACACATCTACCCACACTATCTCCATTTCCCACACATCTACCCTCTCCCACATCTCCATTTCCCACACATCCACCCTCACCGACATCTCCATTTCCCACACATCTACCCTCACCCACATCTCCATTTCCCACACATCCACCCTCACCCAAATCTCCATTTCCCACACATCTACCCTCATCCACATCTCCATTTCCCATACATCTACCCTCACCCAGATCTCCATTTCCGACACATTTACCCTCAACCACATCTCCATTTCCCACACATCTACCCTCACCCATTTCTCCATTTCCCACACATCTGCCCTCACCCACATCTCCATTTCGCACACATCTGCCCTCACCCACATCTCCATTTCCCACACATCTACCCTCACCCACTTCTCCATTTCCCACACATCTACCATCACCCACATCTCGATTTCCCACACATCTACTCTCATCCACATAGCCATTTTCCACACATGTACCCTCAACATCTCCATTTCCCACACATCTACCCTCAGCCACATCTGCATTTCCCACACATCTACCGTCACCCACATCTCCATTTGCCACAGATCTACCATCACCCACATCTCCATTCCCCAAACATCTACCCTCACCAACATCTCCATTTCCCACACTTCCACCATCACTCACATCTCCATTTCCCACACGTTTACCCTCACCCACATCTCCATTTCCCGCACATCGACCCTCACCCACATCTCCATTTCACACACATCTACCCTCAGCCACATCTCCAGTTCCCACACATCTACCATCACCCACATCTCCATTTCCACACATCTACCATCACCCACATTTCCATTTCCCACACATCTACCCTCAGCCACATCTCTATTTTCCACACATCTACCCTCACCATCTCCATTTCCCACACATCTACCCTGACCGACAGCTCCATTTCCCACACATCTACCCTCACCCACATCTCCATTTCCCACACATCCCCGCTCACCCACAACTCCATTTCCCAGACATCGACCCTCACCCACATCTCCATTTCCCACACATCTACCCTCACGCACATCTCCGTTTCCCACACATCTACCCTCACCCCCATTTCCCACAAATCTACCGTTACCCACAGCTCCATTTCCCACACATTAACTCACACTCACATCTCCTTTTCCGACACATTTACCCTCAACCCCATCGGCATTTCCCACACATCTATCTTCACCCACATCTCCATTTCCCACACACCTACCTTCCCTCACATCTCCATTTCCAACACATCTACCCTCACCCACATCTCCATTTCCCACACATCTACCCTCACCATCTCCATTTCCCACACATCTACCCTCACCATCTCCATTTCCCACACATCTACCCTCAGCCACATCTTCATTTCCCACACATCTACCCTCAGCCGCATCTGCATTTACAACACATCTACCTTCACACACATCTCCATTTCCCACACATCTACCGTCACCCACATCTCCATTTCCCACACATCTACCCTCCATCACATCTCCATTTCCCACACATCTACCGTCACCCACGTCTCCATTTCCCACTCAACCACCCTAACTCATATCTCCTTTTCCCACACATCTACTCTCACCCACATGTCCATTTCCCACACATCTACCCTCACCATCTCCATTTCACACACATCTACCCTCAGCCACATCTCCAGTTCCCACACATCTACCATCACCCACATCTCCATTTCCACACATCTGCCATCACCCACATTTCCATTTCCCACACATCTTCGCTCAGCCACATCTCCATTTTCCACACATCTACCCTTACCATCTCCAATTCCCACACATCTACCCTGACCCACATCTCCATTTCCCACACATCTATCCTCACCATCTCCATATCCCACACATCTACCGACTCCCACATCTCCATTTTCCACACATTTACCATCACCATCTCCATTTCCCACACATCTACCCTTACCCACATCTCCATTTCCCACACATCTGCCCTCACCCACATCTCCATTTCCCACACATCCCCGCTCACCCACATCTCCATTTCCCACACATCTACCCTCACCCACAGCTCCACCCTCACCCACATCTCCATTTCCCACACATCTACCCTCACCCACATCTCCATTTCACACACATCTACCCACACTATCTCCATTTCCCACACATCTACCCTCACCCACATCTCCATTTCCCACACATCTACCCTCACCGACATCTCCATTTCCCACACATCTACCCTCACCCACATCTCCATTTCCCACACATCCACCCTCACCCAAATCTCCATTTCCCACACATCTACCCTCACCCACATCTCCATTTGCCACACATCTACCCTCACCCAGATCTCCATTTCCAACACATTTACCCTCAACCACATCTCCATTTCCCACACATCTACCCTCAGCCACATCTGCATTTCCCACACATCTACCGTCACCCACATCTCCATTTGCCACAGATCTACCATCACCCACATCTCCATTTCCCAAACATCTACCCTCACCAACATCTCCATTTCCCACACTTCCACCCTCACTCACATCTCCATTTCCCACACGTTTACCCTCACCCACATCTCCAGTTCCCACACATCGACCCTCACCCACATCTCCATTTCACACACATCTACCCTCAGCCACATCTCCAGTTCCCACACATCTACCATCACCCACATCTCCATTTCCACACATCTACCATCACCCACATTTCCATTTCCCACACATCTACCCTCAGCCACATCTCTATTTTCCACACATCTACCCTCACCATCTCCATTTCCCACACATCTACCCTGACCCACATCTCCATTTCCCACACATCTACCCTCACCCACATCTCCATTTCCCACACATCCCCGCTCACTCACATTTCCATTTCCCACACATCTTCCCTCAGCCACATCTCCATTTTCCACACATCTACCCTTACCATCTCCAATTCCCACACATCTACCCTGACCCACATCTCCATTTCCCACACATCTATCCTCACCATCTCCATATCCCACACATCTACCGACTCCCACATCTCCATTTTCCACACATTTACCATCACCATCTCCATTTCCCACACATCTACCCTTACCCACATCTCCATTTCCCACACATCTGCCCTCACCCACATCTCCATTTCCCACACATCCCCGCTCACCCACATCTCCATTTCCCACACATCTACCCTCACCCACAGCTCCACCCTCACCCACATCTCCATTTCCCACACATCGACCCTCACCCACATCTCCATTTCCCACACATCTACCCTCACACACATCTCCATTTCCCACACATCTACCCTCACCCAAATCTCCATTTCCCACACATCAACCCTCACCCACATCTCCGTTTCCCAGACATTAACTCACACTCACATCTCCTTTTCCGACACATTTACCCTCACCCCCATCTGCATTTCCCACACATCTACCCTCACCAACATCTCCATTTCCCACACATCTACCCTCACCCACATCTCCATTTCCCACACCTCTACCCTCACCCACATCTCCACCCTCACCCACATCTCCATTTCCCACACATCTCCCCTCACCCACATCTCCATTTCCCACACATCTACCCTCACCCACATCTCCATTTCCCACACATCAACCCTCACCCACATCTCCATTTCCCACACCTCTACCCTCACCCACATCTCCACCCTCACCCACATCTCCATTTCCCACACATCTCCCCTCACCCACATCTCCATTTCACACACATCTACCCACACTATCTCCATTTCCCACACATCTACCCTCTCCCACATCTCCATTTCCCACACATCCACCCTCACCGACATCTCCATTTCCCACACATCTACCCTCACCCACATCTCCATTTCCCACACATCCACCCTCACCCAAATCTCCATTTCCCACACATCTACCCTCATCCACATCTCCATTTCCCATACATCTACCCTCACCCAGATCTCCATTTCCGACACATTTACCCTCAACCACATCTCCATTTCCCACACATCTACCCTCACCCATTTCTCCATTTCCCACACATCTGCCCTCACCCACATCTCCATTTCGCACACATCTGCCCTCACCCACATCTCCATTTCCCACACATCTACCCTCACCCACTTCTCCATTTCCCACACATCTACCATCACCCACATCTCGATTTCCCACACATCTACTCTCATCCACATAGCCATTTTCCACACATGTACCCTCAACATCTCCATTTCCCACACATCTACCCTCAGCCACATCTGCATTTCCCACACATCTACCGTCACCCACATCTCCATTTGCCACAGATCTACCATCACCCACATCTCCATTCCCCAAACATCTACCCTCACCAACATCTCCATTTCCCACACTTCCACCATCACTCACATCTCCATTTCCCACACGTTTACCCTCACCCACATCTCCATTTCCCGCACATCGACCCTCACCCACATCTCCATTTCACACACATCTACCCTCAGCCACATCTCCAGTTCCCACACATCTACCATCACCCACATCTCCATTTCCACACATCTACCATCACCCACATTTCCATTTCCCACACATCTACCCTCAGCCACATCTCTATTTTCCACACATCTACCCTCACCATCTCCATTTCCCACACATCTACCCTGACCGACAGCTCCATTTCCCACACATCTACCCTCACCCACATCTCCATTTCCCACACATCCCCGCTCACCCACAACTCCATTTCCCAGACATCGACCCTCACCCACATCTCCATTTCCCACACATCTACCCTCACGCACATCTCCGTTTCCCACACATCTACCCTCACCCCCATTTCCCACAAATCTACCGTTACCCACAGCTCCATTTCCCACACATTAACTCACACTCACATCTCCTTTTCCGACACATTTACCCTCAACCCCATCGGCATTTCCCACACATCTACCCTCACCCACATCTCCATTTCCCACACATCTACCCTCACTCACATCGGCATTTCCCACACATCTATCGTCACCCACATCTCCACTTCCCATACATCTACTCTCACCCACATAGCCATTTCCCACACATCTACGCTCAAGATATCCATTTCCCACACATCTACCCTCAGCCACATCTGCATTTCCCACACATCTACCGTCACCCACATCTCCATTTGCACACATCTACCGTCACCCACATTTCCATTTCCCACACATCTACCCTCACCCACATCTCCATTTCCCACACATCTACCCTCACCCACAGCTCCATTTCCCATAAATCTACCCTCACGCACATCTCCATTTCCCACACATCTACCCTCACCCCATTTCCCACATATCTACCGTCACCCACATCTCCATTTCCAACACATCTACCATCACCCACATCTCCATTTCCCACACATCGACCCTCACCCACATCTCCATTTCACACACATCTACCCTCAGCCACATCTCCAGTTCCCACACATCTACCATCACCCACATCTCCATTTCCACACATCTACCATCACCCACAGTTCCATTTCCCACACATCTACCCTCAGCCACATCTCTATTTTCCACACATCTACCCTCACCATCTCCATTTCCCACACATCTACCCTGACCCACATCTCCATTTCCCACACATCTACCCTCACCCACATCTCCATTTCCCACACATCCCCGCTCACCCACATCTCCATTTCCCACACATCGACCCTCACCCACATCTCCATTTCCCACACATCTACCCTCACGCACATCTCCGTTTCCCACACATCTACCCTCACCCCCATTTCCAACAAATCTACCGTTACCCACAGCTCCATTTCCCACACATTAACTCACACTCACATCTCCTTTTCCGACACATTTACCCTCAACCCCATCTGCATTTCCAACACATCTACCCTCACCCACATCTCCATTTCCCACACATCTACCCTCACTCACATCGGCATTTCCCACACATCTATCGTCACCCACATCTCCACTTCCCATACATCTACTCTCACCCACATAGCCATTTCCCACACATCTACGCTCAAGATATCCATTTCCCACACATCTACCCTCACCCCCATTTCCCACACATCTACCCCCACCCACATCTCCATTTCCCACACATCTACCCTCACCCACATCTCCATTTCCCACACATCTACCCTCACTCACTTCTCCATTTCCCACACATCTACCATCACCCACATCTTGATTTCCCACGCATCTACTCTCACCCACATCGCCATTTTCCACACATCTGCCCTCAACATCTCCATTTCCCACACATCTACCCTCAGCCACATCTGCATTTCCCACATATCTACCGTCACCCACATCTCCATTTCCACACATCTACCCTCACCCACATTGCCATTTCCCACACATCTACCCTGACCCACAGCTCCACCCTCACCCACATCTCCATTTCCCATACATCTACCCTCACCCCCATTTCCCACACATCTACCGTCACCCACATCTCCATTTCCAACACATCCACCCTGACCCACATCTCCATTTCCCAGACATCCACCCTCACTCACATCTCCATTTCCCAAACATCTACCGTCACCCAGATCTCCATTTCCCACACATCTACCCTCACCATCTCCGATTCACACACATCTACCCTCAGCCACATCTCCAATTCCCACACATCTACCAACACCCACATCTCCAATTCCACACATCTAACATCACCCATATTTCCATTTCCCACATCATCTACCGTCACCCACATCTCCATTTCCCACACATCTACCTTCACCATCTCCATTTCCCAGACATCAACCCTCACTCACAGCTCCATTTCCCACTGATCTACCCCCACCCACATCTCCATTTCCCACACATCTACCCTCAGCCACATCTCCATTTACAACACATCTATCTTAACCCACATCTCCATTTCCCACACACCTACCTTCCCTCACATCTCCATTTCCAACACATCTACCCTCACCCACATCTCCATTTCCCACACGTCTACCGTCACCCACGTCTCCATTTCCCACACAACCACCCTAACTCATATCTCCTTTTCCCACACATCTACCGTCACCCAGATCTCCATTTCCACACATCTACCATCACCCACATTTCCATTTCCCACACATCTACCCTCAGCCACATCTCCATTTTCCACACATCTACCCTCACCATCTCCATTTCCCACACATCTACCCTGACCCACATCTCCATTTCCCACACATCTATCCTCACCATCTCCATATCCCACACATCTACCGTCACCCACATCTCCATTTCCCACACATCTACCGTCACCCACATCTCCATTTCCCACACATCTACCCTCCATCACATCTCCATTTCCAACACATCTACCTTCACCCACATCTCCATTTCCCACACATCTACCGTCACCCACGTCTCCATTTCCCACTCAACCACCCTAACTCATATCTCCTTTTCCCACACATCTACTCTCACCGACATATCCATTTCCCACACATCTACCCTCACCATCTCCATTTCACACACATCTACCCTCAGCCACATCGCCAGTTCCCACACATCTACCATCACCCACATCTCCATTTCCACACATCTGCCATCACCCACATTTCCATTTCCCACACATCTACCGACTCTCACATCTCCATTTTCCACACATTTACCATCACCATCTCCATTTCCCACACATCGATCCTCACCCACATCTCCATTTCCCACAGATCTACGCTCACCTACATCTCCATTTCCCACACATCTACCCTCAACCCCATTTCCCACAAATCTACCGTTACCCACAGCTCCATTTCCCACACATTAACTCACACTCACATCTCCTTTTCCGACACATTTACCCTCAACCCCATCTGCATTTCCCACACATCTACCCTCACCCACATCTCCATTTCCAACACATCGACCCTCACCCACATCTCCATTTCCCACACATCTACCCTCACGCACATCTCCATTTCCCACACATCTACTCTCACCCACATATCCATTTCCCACACATCTACCCTCACCATCTCCATTTCACACACATCTACCCTCAGCCACATCTCCAGTTCCCACACATCTACCATCACCCACATCTCCATTTCCACACATCTGCCATCACCCACATTTCCATTTCCCACACATCTACCCTCAGCCACATCTCCATTTTCCACACATCTACCCTCACCATCTCCATTTCCCACACATCTACCCTGACCCACATCTCCATTTCCCACACATCTATCCTCACCATCTCCATATCCCACACATCTACCAACTCCCACATCTCCATTTTCCACACATTTACCATCACCATCTCCATTTCCCACACATCTACCCTTACCCACATCTCCATTTCCCACACATCTACCCTCACCCACATCTCAATTTCCCAGACATCCCCGCTCACCCACATCTCCATTTCCCACACATCTACCCTCACCCACAGCTCCACCCTCACCACATCTCCATTTCCCACACATTATCTCACACTCACATCTCCTTTTCCGACACATTTACCCTCACCACCATCTGCATTTCCCACACATCCCCGCTCACCCACATCTCCATTTCCCACACATCTACCCTCACCCACAGCTCCACCCTCACCACATCTCCATTTCCAACACATCGACCCTCACCCACATCTCCATTTCCCACACATCTACCCTCACGCACATCTCCATTTCCCACACATCTACCCTCACCCACATCTCCATTTCCCACACATTATCTCACACACACATCTCCTTTTCCGACACATTTACCCTCACCACCATCTGCATTTCCCACACATCTACCCTCACCCACATCTCCATTTCCCACACATCTACCCTCACCCACATCTCCATTTCCCACACATCAACCCTCACCCACATCTCCACCCTCACCCACATCTCCATTTCCCACACATCTCCCCTCACCCACATCTCCATTTCCCACACATCTACCCTCTCCCACATCTCTATTTCCCACACATCTACCCTCACCCACATCTCCATTTCCCACACATCTACCCTCACCCACATCTCCATTTGCCACACATCTCCCCTCACCCACATCTCCATTTCCGACACATTTACCCTCAACCACATCTCCATTTCCCACACATCTACCCTCACCCATTTCTCCATTTACACACATCTACCCTCACCCACATCTCCATTTCCCACACATCTACCCTCACCCACATCTCCATTTCCCACACATCTACCCTCACCCACATCTCCATTTCCAACACATCTACCCTCACACACATCTCCATTTCCCACACATCTACCCTCACCATCTCCATTTCCCACACATCTACCCTCACCATCTCCATTTCCCACACATCTACCCTCAGCCACATCTTCATTTCCCACACATCTACCCTCAGCCGCATCTGCATTTACAACACATATACCTTCACACACATCTCCATTTCCCACACATCTACCGTCACCCACATCTCCATTTCCCACACATCTACCCTCCATCACATCTCCATTTCCAACACATCTACCTTCACCCACATCTCCATTTCCCACACATCTACCGTCACCCACGTCTCCATTTCCCACTCAACCACCCTAACTCATATCTCCTTTTCCCACACATCTACTCTCACGCACATCTCCATTTCCCACACATCTACCCTCACGCACATCTCCATTTCCCACAGATCTACCCTCACCATCTCCATTTCCCACACTTCTACCCTGACCCACATCTCCATTTCCCATACATCTACACTCACGCACATCTCCATTTCCCACACATCTACCCTCACCCCCATTTCCCACACATCTACCGTCACCCACATCTCCATTTCCAACACATCCACCCTGACCCACATCTCCATTTCCCAGACATCCACCCTCACTCACATCTCCATTTCCCAAACATCTACCGTCACCCAGATCTCCATTTCCCACACATCTACCCTCACCATCTCCGATTCACACACATCTACCCTCAGCCACATCTCCAATTCCCACACATCTACCAACACCCACATCTCCAATTCCACACATCTAACATCACCCATATTTCCATTTCCCACATCATCTACCGTCACCCACATCTCCATTTCCCACACATCTACCTTCACCATCTCCATTTCCAAGACATCTACCCTCACCCACATCTCCATTTCCCACACATCTACCCTCAACCACATCTCAATTTCCCAGACATCAACCCTCACTCACAGCTCCATTTCCCACTGATCTATCCCCACCCACATCTCCATTTCCGACACATCTACCCTCAGCCACTTCTCCATTTACAACACATCTATCTTAACCCACATCTCCATTTCCCACACACCTACCTTCCCTCACATCTCGATTTCCAACACATCTACCCTCACCCACATCTCCATTTCCCACACGTCTACCGTCACCCACGTCTCCATTTCCCACACAACCACCCTAACTCATATCTCCTTTTCCCACACATCTACCGTCACCCAGATCTCCATTTCCACACATCTACCATCACCCACATTTCCATTTCCCACACATCTACCCTCAGCCACATCTCCATTTTCCACACATCTACCCTCACCATCTCCATTTCCCACACATCTACCCTGACCCACATCTCCATTTCCCACACATCTACCGTCACCCACATCTCCATTTCCCACACATCTACCCTCCATCACATCTCCATTTCCAACACATCTACCTTCACCCACATCTCCATTTCCCACACATCTACCGTCACCCACGTCTCCATTTCCCACTCAACCACCCTAACTCATATCTCCTTTTCCCACACATCTACTCTCACCGACATATCCATTTCCCACACATCTACCCTCACCATCTCCATTTCACACACATCTACCCTCAGCCACATCGCCAGTTCCCACACATCTACCATCACCCACATCTCCATTTCCACACATCTGCCATCACCCACATTTCCATTTCCCACACATCTACCCTCAGCCACAGCTCCATTTTCCACACATTTACCCTCACCATCTCCATTTCCCACACATCTACCCTGACCCACATCTCCATTTCCCACACATCTACCGACTCTCACATCTCCATTTTCCACACATTTCCCATCACCATCTCCATTTCCCACACATCGATCCTCACCCACATCTCCATTTCCCACACATCTACGCTCACCTACATCTCCATTTCCCACACATCTACCCTCAACCCCATTTCCCACAAATCTACCGTTACCCACAGCTCCATTTCCCACACATTAACTCACACTCACATCTCCTTTTCCGACACATTTACCCTCAACCCCATCTGCATTTCCCACACATCTACCCTCACTCACATCGGCATTTCCCACACATCTACCCTCACCCACAGCTCCACCCTCACCCACATCTCCATTTCCCACACATCTACCCTGACCCACATCTCCATTTCCCACACATCTATCCTCACCATCTCCATATCCCACACATCTACCGACTCCCACATCTCCATTTTCCACACATTTACCATCACCATCTCCATTTCCCACACATCTACCCTCACCCACATCTCCATTTCCCACACATCTACGCTCACCTACATCTCCATTTCCCACACATCCCCGCTCACCCACATCTCCATTTCCCACACATCTACTCTCACCCACAGCTCCACCCTCACCACATCTCCATTTCCCACACATCGACCCTCACCCACATCTCCATTTCCCACACATCTACCCTCACGCACATCTCCATTTCCCACACATCTACCCTCACCCACATCTCCATTTCCCACACATCAACCCTCACCCACATTTCCATTTCCCTCACATCTACCCTCACCCACATCTCCATTTCCCACACATCGACCCTCACCCACATCTCCATTTCCCACACATCTACCCTCACGCACATCTCCATTTCCCACACATTTACCCTCACCCACATCTCCATTTCCCACACATCGACCCTCACCCACATCTCCATTTCACACACATCTACCCTCAGCCACATCTCCAGTTCCCACACATCTACCATCACCCACAACTCCATTTACAACACATCTACCCTCACCCACATCTCCATTTCCCACACATCTACCCTCAGCCACATCTCCATTTCCACACATCTACCATCACCCACATTTCCATTTCCCACACATCTACCCTCATCCACATCTCCATTTTCCACACATCTACCCTCACCATCTCCATTTCCCACACATCTACCCTGACCCACATCTCCATTTCCCATACATCTACCCTCACGCACATCTCATTTTCCCACACATCTACCCTCACCCCCATTTCTCACACATCTACCCTCACCCACATCTCCATTTCCCACACATCTACCCTGACCCACATCTCCATTTCCCACATATCTATCCTCACCATCTCCATATCCCACACATCTCCCGACACCCACATCACCATTTTCCACACATTTACCATCACCATCTCCATTTCCCACACATCTACCCTCACCCACATCTCCATTTCCCACACATCTACCCTCACCCACATTTCCATTTCCCACACATCCCCGCTGACCCACATCTCCATTTCCCACACATCGATCCTCACCCACTTCTCCATTTCCCACACATCTACCCTCAACCCCATTTCCCACAAATCTACCGTTACCCACAGCTCCATTTCCCACACATTAACTCACACTCACATCTCCTTTTCCGACACATTTACCCTCAACCCCATCTGCATTTCCCACACATCTACCCTCACCCACATCTCCATTTCCCACACATTTACCCTCACCCACATCTCCATTTCCCACACATCTACCCTCACTCACATCGGCATTTCCCACACATCTACCCTCACCCACAGCTCCACCCTCACCCACATCTCCATTTCCCACACATCGACCCTCACCCACATCTCCATTTCCCACACATCTACCCTCACGCACATCTCCATTTCCCACACATCTACCCTCACCCACATCTCCATTTCCCACACATCAACCCTCACCCACATCTCCATTTCCCACACATCTACCGTCACCCACATCTCCATTTGCACACATCTACCCTCACCCACATTTCCATTTCCCACACATCTACCCTCACCCACATCTCCATTTCCCACACATCTACCCTCACGCACATCTCCATTTCCCATACATCTACCCTCACGCACATCTCCATTTCCCACACATCTACCGTCACCCCCATTTCCCACATATCTACCGTCACCCACATCTCCATTTCCAACACATCTACCATCACCCACATCTCCATTTCCCACACATCTACCCTCACCCACATCTCCATTTCCCACACATCTACCCTCACTCACTTCTCCATTTCCCACACATCTACCATCACCCACATCTTGATTTCCCACGCATCTACTCTCACCCACATCGCTATTTTCCACACATCTGCCCTCAACATCTCCATTTCCCACACATCTGCCCTCAGCCACATCTGCATTTCCCACATATCTACCGTCACCCACATCTCCATTTCCACACATCTACCGTCACCCACATTTCCATTTCCCACACATCTACCCTCACCCACATCTCCGTTTCCCACACATCTACCGTCACCCACATTTCCATTTCCACAGATCTACCCTCACCCACATCTGCATTTCCCAAACATCTACCCTCACCATCTCCATTTCCAACACATCCACCCTCACCCACATCTCCATTTCCCACATATCTACCCTCACCGACATCTCCATTTCCCACACATCTTACCTCACCATCTCCATTTCCCACACATATACCCTCACCCACATTGCCATTTCCCACACATCTACCCTGACCCACAGCTCCACCGTCACCCACATCTCCATTTCCCACACATCTACCCTCACGCACATCTCCATTTCCCACAGATCTACCCTCACCATCTCCATTTCCCACACTTCTACCCTGACCCACATCTCCATTTCCCATACATCTACACTCACGCACATCTCCATTTCCCACACATCTACCCTCACCCCCATTTCCCACACATCTACCGTCACCCACATCTCCATTTCCAACACATCCACCCTGACCCACATCTCCATTTCCCAGACATCCACCCTCACTCACATCTCCATTTCCCAAACATCTACCGTCACCCAGATCTCCATTTCCCACACATCTACCCTCACCATCTCCGATTCACACACATCTACCCTCAGCCACATCTCCAATTCCCACACATCTACCAACACCCACATCTCCAATTCCACACATCTAACATCACCCATATTTCCATTTCCCACATCATCTACCGTCACCCACATCTCCATTTCCCACACATCTACCTTCACCATCTCCATTTCCAAGACATCTACCCTCACCCACATCTCCATTTCCCACACATCTACCCTCAACCACATCTCAATTTCCCAGACATCAACCCTCACTCACATCTCCATTTACAACACATCTATCTTAACCCACATCTCCATTTCCCACACACCTACCTTCCCTCACATCTCCATTTCCAACACATCTACCCTCACCCACATCTCCATTTCCCACACGTCTACCGTCACCCATGTCTCCATTTCCCACACAACCACCCTAACTCATATCTCCTTTTCCCACACATCTACCGTCACCCAGATCTCCATTTCCACACATCTACCATCACCCACATTTCCATTTCCCACACATCTACCCTCAGCCACATCTCCATTTTCCACACATCTACCCTCACCATCTCCATTTCCCACACATCTACCCTGACCCACATCTCCATTTCCCACACATCAATCCTCACCATCTCCATTTCCCACACAACCACCCTAACTCATATCTCCTTTTCCCACACATCTACCGTCACCCAGATCTCCATTTCCACACATCTACCATCACCCACATTTCCATTTCCCACACATCTACCCTCAGCCACATCTCCATTTTCCACACATCTACCCTCACCATCTCCATTTCCCACACATCTACCCTGACCCACATCTCCATTTCCCACACATCTATCCTCACCATCTCCATATCCCACACATCTACCGTCACCCACATCTCCATTTCCCACACATCTACCGTCACCCACATCTCCATTTCCCACACATCTACCCTCCATCACATCTCCATTTCCAACACATCTACCTTCACCCACATCTCCATTTCCCACACATCTACCGTCACCCACGTCTCCATTTCCCACTCAACCACCCTAACTCATATCTCCTTTTCCCACACATCTACTCTCACAAACATATCCATTTCCCACACATCTACCCTCACCATCTCCATTTCACACACATCTACCCTCAGCCACATCGCCAGTTCCCACACATCTACCATCACCCACATCTCCATTTCCACACATCTGCCATCACCCACATTTCCATTTCCCACACATCTACCCTCAGCCACATCTCCATTTTCCACACATTTACCCTCACCATCTCCATTTCCCACACATCTACCCTGACCCACATCTCCATTTCCCACACATCTATCCTCACCATCTCCATATCCCACACATCTACCGACTCTCACATCTCCATTTTCCACACATTTCCCATCACCATCTCCATTTCCCACACATCGATCCTCACCCACATCTCCATTTCCCACACATCTACGCTCACCTACATCTCCATTTCCCACACATCTACCCTCAACCCCATTTCCCACAAATCTACCGTTACCCACAGCTCCATTTCCCACACATTAACTCACACTCACATCTCCTTTTCCGACACATTTACCCTCAACCCCATCTGCATTTCCCACACATCTACCCTCACTCACATCGGCATTTCCCACACATCTACCCTCACTCACATCGGCATTTCCCACACATCTACCCTCACCCACAGCTCCACCCTCACCCACATCTCCATTTCCCACACATCTACCCTGACCCACATCTCCATTTCCCACACATCTATCCTCACCATCTCCATATCCCACACATCTACCGACTCTCACATCTCCATTTTCCACACATTTACCATCACCATCTCCATTTCCCACACATCTACCCTTACCCACATCTCCATTTCCCACACATCTACGCTCACCTACATCTCCATTTCCCACACATCCCCGCTCACCCACATCTCCATTTCCCACACATCTACCCTCACCCACAGCTCCACCCTCACCAGATCTCCATTTCCCACACATCGACCCTCACCCACATCTCCATTTCCCACACATCTACCCTCACGCACATCTCCATTTCCCACACATGTACCCTCACCCCCATCTCCATTTCCCACACATCAACCCTCACCCACATCTCCATTTCCCACACATTAACTCACACTCACATCTCCTTTTCCGACACTTTTACCCTCACCCCCATCTGCATTTCCCACACATCTACCCTCACCCACATCTCCATTTCCCACACATCTACCCTCAGCCACATCTCCATTTGCCACAGATCTACCCTCACCCACATCTCCATTTCCACACATCTACCATCACCCACATTTCCATTTCCCACACATCTACCCTCAGCCACATCTCCATTTTCCACACATCTACCCTCACCATCTCCATTTCCCACACATCTACCCTAACCCACATCTCCATTTCCCACATATCTATCCTCACCATCTCCATATCCCACACATCTCCCGACACCCACATCACCATTTTCCACACATTTACCATCACCATCTCCATTTCCCACACATCTACCCTCACCCACATCTCCATTTCCCACACATCTACCCTCACCCACATTTCCATTTCCCACACATCCCCGCTCACCCACATCTCCATTTCCCACACATCGATCCTCACCCACTTCTCCATTTCCCACACATCTACCCTCAACCCCATTTCCCACAAATCTACCGTTACCCACAGCTCCATTTCCCACACATTAACTCACACTCACATCTCCTTTTCCGACACATTTACCCTCAACCCCATCTGCATTTCCCACACATCTACCCTCACTCACATCGGCATTTCCCACACATCTACCCTCACCCACAGCTCCACCCTCACCCACATCTCCATTTCCCACACATCTACCCTGACCCACATCTCCATTTCCCACACATCTATCCTCACCATCTCCATATCCCACACATCTACCGACTCTCACATCTCCATTTTCCACACATTTACCATCACCATCTCCATTTCCCACACATCTACCCTTACCCACATCTCCATTTCCCACACATCTACGCTCACCTACATCTCCATTTCCCACACATCCCCGCTCACCCACATCTCCATTTCCCACACATCTACCCTCACCCACAGCTCCACCCTCACCACATCTCCATTTCCCACACATCGACCCTCACCCACATCTCCATTTCCCACACATCTACCCTCACGCACATCTCCATTTCCCACACATCTACCCTCACCCACATCTCCATTTCCCACACATCAACCCTCACCCACATCTCCATTTCCCACACATTAACTCACACTCACATCTCCTTTTCCGACACTTTTACCCTCACCCCATCTGCATTTCCCACACATCTACCCTCACCCACATCTCCATTTCCCACACATCAACCCTCACCCACATCTCCATTTCCCACACATCCACCCTCAGCCACATCTGCATTTCCCACACATCTACCCTCACCCACATCTCCATTTCGCAAACATCTACCCTCACCAACATCTCCATTTCCCACACATCTACCCTCACCCACATCTCCATTTCCCACACATCTACCCTCACCCACATCTCCATTTCGCAAACATCTACCCTCACTCACATCTCCAGTTCCCACACATTTACCCTCACCCACATCTCCATTTCCCACACATCGACCCTCACCCACATCTCCATTTCCCACACATCTACCCTCAGCCACATCTCCATTTCCACACATCTACCATCACCCACATTTCCATTTCCCACACATCTACCCTCATCCACATCTCCATTTTCCACACATCTACCCTCACCATCTCCATTTCCCACACATCTACCCTGACCCACATCTCCATTTCCCATACATCTACCCTCACGCACATCTCATTTTCCCACACATCTACCCTCACCCCCATTTCTCACACATCTACCCTCACCCACATCTCCATTTCCCACACATCTACCCTGACCCACATCTCCATTTCCCACATATCTATCCTCACCATCTCCATATCCCACACATCTCCCGACACCCACATCACCATTTTCCACACATTTACCATCACCATCTCCATTTCCCACACATCTACCCTCACCCACATCTCCATTTCCCACACATCTACCCTCACCCACATTTCCATTTCCCACACATCCCCGCTCACCCACATCTCCATTTCCCACACATCGATCCTCACCCACTTCTCCATTTCCCACACATCTACCCTCAACCCCATTTCCCACAAATCTACCGTTACCCACAGCTCCATTTCCCACACATTAACTCACACTCACATCTCCTTTTCCGACACATTTACCCTCAACCCCATCTGCATTTCCCACACATCTACCCTCACCCACATCTCCATTTCCCACACATCTACCCTCACTCACATCGGCATTTCCCACACATCTACCCTGACCCACATCTCCATTTCCCACACATCGACCCTCACCCACATCTCCATTTCCCACACATCTACCCTCACGCACATCTCCATTTCCCACACATCTACCCTCACCCACATCTCCATTTCCCACACATCAACCCTCACCCACATCTCCATTTCCCACACATCTACCGTCACCCACATCTCCATTTGCACACATCTACCCTCACCCACATTTCCATTTCCCACACATCTACCCTCACCCACATCTCCATTTCCCACACATCTACCCTCACGCACATCTCCATTTCCCATACATCTACCCTCACGCACATCTCCATTTCCCACACATCTACCGTCACCCCCATTTCCCACATATCTACCGTCACCCACATCTCCATTTCCAACACATCTACCATCACCCACATCTCCATTTCCCACACATCTACCCTCACCCACATCTCCATTTCCCACACATCTACCCTCACTCACTTCTCCATTTCCCACACATCTACCATCACCCACATCTTGATTTCCCACGCATCTACTCTCACCCACATCGCTATTTTCCACACATCTGCCCTCAACATCTCCATTTCCCACACATCTGCCCTCAGCCACATCTGCATTTCCCACATATCTACCGTCACCCACATCTCCATTTCCACACATCTACCGTCACCCACATCTCCATTTCCCACACATCTACCCTCACCCACATCTCCATTTCCACAGATCTACCCTCACCCACATCTGCATTTCCCAGACATCCACCCTCACTCACATCTCCATTTCCCAAACATCTACCGTCACCCAGATCTCCATTTCCCACACATCTTACCTCACCATCTCCATTTCCCACACATATACCCTCACCCACATTGCCATTTCCCACACATCTACCCTGACCCACAGCTCCACCGTCACCCACATCTCCATTTCCCAGACATCAACCCTCACTCACAGCTCCATTTCCCACTGATCTACCCCCACCCACTTCTCCATTTACAACACATCTATCTTAACCCACATCTCCATTTCCCACACACCTACCTTCCCTCACATCTCCATTTCCAACACATCTACCCTCACCCACATCTCCATTTCCCACACGTCTACCGTCACCCATGTCTCCATTTCCCACACAACCACCCTAACTCATATCTCCTTTTCCCACACATCTACCGTCACCCAGATCTCCATTTCCACACATCTACCATCACCCACATTTCCATTTCCCACACATCTACCCTCAGCCACATCTCCATTTTCCACACATCTACCCTCACAATCTCCATTTCCCACACATCTACCCTGACCCACATCTCCATTTCCCACACATCAATCCTCACCATCTCCATTTCCCACACAACCACCCTAACTCATATCTCCTTTTCCCACACATCTACCGTCACTCAGATCTCCATTTCCACACATCTACCATCACCCACATTTCCATTTCCCACACATCTACCCTCAGCCACATCTCCATTTTCCACACATCTACCCTCACCATCTCCATTTCCCACACATCTACCCTGACCCACATCTCCATTTCCCACACATCTATCCTCACCATCTCCATATCCCACACATCTACCGTCACCCACATCTCCATTTCCCACACATCTACCGTCACCCACATCTCCATTTCCCACACATCTACCCTCCATCACATCTCCATTTCCAACACATCTACCTTCACCCACATCTCCATTTCCCACACATCTACCGTCACCCACGTCTCCATTTCCCACTCAACCACCCTAACTCATATCTCCTTTTCCCACACATCTACTCTCACAAACATATCCATTTCCCACACATCTACCCTCACCATCTCCATTTCACACACATCTACCCTCAGCCACATCGCCAGTTCCCACACATCTACCATCACCCACATCTCCATTTCCACACATCTGCCATCACCCACATTTCCATTTCCCACACATCTACCCTCAGCCACATCTCCATTTTCCACACATTTACCCTCACCATCTCCATTTCCCACACATCTACCCTGACCCACATCTCCATTTCCCACACATCTATCCTCACCATCTCCATATCCCACACATCTACCGACTCTCACATCTCCATTTTCCACACATTTCCCATCACCATCTCCATTTCCCACACATCGATCCTCACCCACATCTCCATTTCCCACACATCTACGCTCACCTACATCTCCATTTCCCACACATCTACCCTCAACCCCATTTCCCACAAATCTACCGTTACCCACAGCTCCATTTCCCACACATTAACTCACACTCACATCTCCTTTTCCGACACATTTACCCTCAACCCCATCTGCATTTCCCACACATCTACCCTCACTCACATCGGCATTTCCCACACATCTACCCTCACCCACAGCTCCACCCTCACCCACATCTCCATTTCCCACACATCTACCCTGACCCACATCTCCATTTCCCACACATCTATCCTCACCATCTCCATATCCCACACATCTACCGACTCTCACATCTCCATTTTCCACACATTTACCATCACCATCTCCATTTCCCACACATCTACCCTTACCCACATCTCCATTTCCCACACATCTACGCTCACCTACATCTCCATTTCCCACACATCCCCGCTCACCCACATCTCCATTTCCCACACATCTACCCTCACCCACTTCTCCATTTCCCACACATCTACCCTCAACCCCATTTCCCACAAATCTACCGTTACCCACAGCTCCATTTCCCACACATTAACTCACACTCACATCTCCTTTTCCGACACATTTACCCTCAACCCCATCTGCATTTCCCACACATCTACCCTCACCCACATCTCCATTTCCCACACATCTACCCTCACTCACATCGGCATTTCCCACACATCTACCCTCACCCACAGCTCCACCCTCACCCACATCTCCATTTCCCACACATCGACCCTCACCCACATCTCCATTTCCCACACATCTACCCTCACGCACATCTCCATTTCCCACACATCTACCCTCACCCACATCTCCGTTTCCCACACATTAACTCACACTCACATCTCCTTTTCCGACACATTTACCCTCACCCCCATCTGCATTTCCCACACATCTACCCTCACCCACATCTCCATTTCCCACACATCTACCCTCACTCACATCTCCATTTCCCACACATCTACCCTCACTCACATCTCCATTTCCAACACATCTACCCTCACCCACATCTCCATTTCCCACGCATCTCCCCTCACCCACATCTCCATTTCCCACGCATCTACCCTCAGCCACATCTGCATTTCCCACACATCTACCGTCACCCACAGCTCCATTTGCACACATCTACCGTCACCCACATTTCCATTTCCCACACATCTACCCTCACCCACATCTCCATTTCCCACACATCTACCGTTACCCCCAATTCCCACATATCTACCGTCACCCACATCTCCATTTCCAACACATCTACCATCACCCACATCTCCATTTCCCACACATCTACCCTCACCCACATCTCCATTTCCCACACATCTACCCTCACTCACTTCTCCATTTCCCACACATCTACCATCACCCACATCTTGATTTCCCACGCATCTACTCTCACCCACATCGCTATTTTCCACACATCTGCCCTCAACATCTCCATTTCCCACACATCTGCCCTCAGCCACATCTGCATTTCCCACATATCTACCGTCACCATCTCCATTTCCAACACATCCACCCTCACCCACATCTCCATTTCCCACACATCTACCCTCACCCACATCTCCATTTCCCACATATCTACCCTCACCGACATCTCCATTTCCCACACATCTTCCCTCACCATCTCCATTTCCCACACATATACCCTCACCCACATTGCCATTTCCCACACATCTACCCTGACCCACAGCTCCACCCTCACCCACATCTCCATTTCCCACACATCTACCCTCACCATCTCCATTTCCCACACTTCTACCCTGACCCACATCTCCATTTCCCATACATCTACACTCACGCACATCTCCATTTCCCACACATCTACCCTCACCCCCATTTCCCACACATCTACCGTCACCCACATCTCCATTTCCAACACATCCACCCTGACCCACATCTCCATTTCCCAGACATCCACCCTCACTCACATCTCCATTTCCCAAACATCTACCGTCACCCAGATCTCCATTTCCCACACATCTACCCTCACCATCTCCGATTCACACACATCTACCCTCAGCCACATCTCCAATTCCCACACATCTACCAACACCCACATCTCCAATTCCACACATCTAACATCACCCATATTTCCATTTCCCACATCATCTACCGTCACCCACATCTCCATTTCCCACACATCTACCTTCACCATCTCCATTTCCAAGACATCTACCCTCACCCACATCTCCATTTCCCACACATCTACCCTCAACCACATCTCAATTTCCCAGACATCAACCCTCACTCACAGCTCCATTTCCCACTGATCTACCCCCACCCACATCTCCATTTCCGACACATCTACCCTCAGCCACTTCTCCATTTACAACACATCTATCTTAACCCACATCTCCATTTCCCACACACCTACCTTCCCTCACATCTCCATTTCCAACACATCTACCCTCACCCACATCTCCATTTCCCACACGTCTACCGTCACCCACGTCTCCATTTCCCACACAACCACCCTAACTCATATCTCCTTTTCCCACACATCTACCGTCACCCAGATCTCCATTTCCACACATCTACCATCACCCACATTTCCATTTCCCACACATCTACCCTCAGCCACATCTCCATTTTCCACACATCTACCCTCACCATCTCCATTTCCCACACATCTACCCTGACCCACATCTCCATTTCCCACACATCTATCCTCACCATCTCCATATCCCACACATCTACCGTCACCCACATCTCCATTTCCCACACATCTACCGTCACCCACATCTCCATTTCCCACACATCTACCCTCCATCACATCTCCATTTCCAACACATCTACCTTCACCCACATCTCCATTTCCCACACATCTACCGTCACCCACGTCTCCATTTCCCACTCAACCACCCTAACTCATATCTCCTTTTCCCACACATCTACTCTCACCGACATATCCATTTCCCACACATCTACCCTCACCATCTCCATTTCACACACATCTACCCTCAGCCACATCGCCAGTTCCCACACATCTACCATCACCCACATCTCCATTTCCACACATCTGCCATCACCCACATTTCCATTTCCCACACATCTACCCTCAGCCACATCTCCATTTTCCACACATCTACCCTCACCATCTCCATTTCCCACACATCTACCCTGACCCACATCTCCATTTCCCACACATCTATCCTCACCATCTCCATATCCCACACATCTACCGACTCTCACATCTCCATTTTCCACACATTTACCATCACCATCTCCATTTCCCACACATCTACCCTTACCCACATCTCCATTTCCCACACATCTACGCTCACCTACATCTCCATTTCCCACACATCCCGCTCACCCACATCTCCATTTCCCACACATCTACCCTCACCCACAGCTCCACCCTCACCACATCTCCATTTCCCACACATCGACCCTCACCCACATCTCCATTTCCCACACATCTACCCTCACGCACATCTCCATTTCCCACACATCTCCCCTCACCCACATCTCCATTTCCCACACATCAACCCTCACCCACATCTCCATTTCCCACACATCTACCCTCAGCCACATCTCCAGTTCCCACACATCTACCATCACCCACATCTCCATTTCCACACATCTACCATCACCCACATTTCCATTTCCACACATCTACCCTCAGCCACATCTCCATTTTCCACACATCTACCCTCACCATCTCCATTTCCCACACATCTACCCTGACCCACATCTCCATTTCCCACATATCTATCCTCACCATCTCCATATCCCACACATCTCCCGACACCCACATCACCATTTTCCACACATTTACCATCACCATCTCCATTTCCCACACATCGATCCTCACGCACTTCTCCATTTCCCAAACATCTACCCTCACGCACATCTCCATTTCCCACACATCTACCCTCAACCCCATTTCCCACAAATCTACCGTTACCCACAGCTCCATTTCCCACACATTAACTCACACTCACATCTCCTTTTCCGACACATTTACCCTCAACCCCATCTGCATTTCCCACACATCTACCCTCACCCACATCTCCATTTCCCACACATCTACCGTCACCCACATCTCCATTTCCCACACGTTTACCCTCACCCACATCTCCATTTCCCACACATCGACCCTCACCCACATCTCCATTTCACACACATCTACCCTCAGCCACATCTCCAGTTCCCACACATCTACCATCACCCACATCTCCATTTCCCACACATCTACCCTCACTCACATCGGCATTTCCCACACATCTATCGTCACCCACATCTCCACTTCCCCATACATCTACTCTCACCCACATAGCCATTTCCCACACATCTACCCTCAAGATATCCATTTCCCAGACATCCACCCTCACTCACAGCTCCATTTCCCACTGATCTACCCCCACCCACATCTCCATTTCCGACACATCTACCCTCAGCCACTTCTCCATTTACAACACATCTATCTTAACCCACATCTCCTTTTCCCACACATCTACCGTCACCCAGATCTCCATTTCCACACATCTACCATCACCCACATTTCCATTTCCCACACATCTACCCTCAGCCACATCTCCATTTTCCACACATCTACCCTCACCATCTCCATTTCCCACACATCTACCCTGACCCACATCTCATTCCCCACACATCTACCGTCACCCACATCTCCATTTCCCACACATCTACCCTCCATCACATCTCCATTTCCAACACATCTACCTTCACCCACATCTCCATTTCCCACACATCTACCGTCACCCACGTCTCCATTTCCCACTCAACCACCCTAACTCATATCTCCTTTTCCCACACATCTACTCTCACCGACATATCCATTTCCCACACATCTACCCTCACCATCTCCATTTCACACACATCTACCCTCAGCCACATCGCCAGTTCCCACACATCTACCATCACCCACATCTCCATTTCCACACATCTATCCTCACCATCTCCATATCCCACACATCTACCGACTCTCACATCTCCATTTTCCACACATTTACCATCACCATCTCCATTTCCCACACATCTACCCTGACCCACATCTCCATTTCCCACACATCTACGGTCACCTACATCTCCATTTCCCACACATCCCCGCTCACCCACATCTCCATTTCCCACACATCTACCCTCACCCACAGCTCCACCCTCACCACATCTCCATTTCCCACACATCTACCCTCACCCACATTTCCATTTTCCACACATCCACCCTCAGCCACATCTCCATTTCCCACACATATACCCTCACCCACATCTCCATTTCCCACATATCTACCCTCACCGACATCTCCATTTCCCAGATATCCACCCTCATTCACATCTCCATTTCCCAGACATCTACTGTCACCCAGATCTCCATTTCGCACACATCAACGCTCACCCACATCTCCATTTCCCACACATCTACCCGCACCCACATCTCCATTTCCCACACATTAACTCACTCTCACATCTCCATTTCCGACACATCCACCCTAATCCACATCTCCATTTCCCACACATCTACCCTCACCCACATCTCCATTTCCCAGACATCTACTGCCACCCAGATCTCCATTTCGCACACATCTACCCTCAGACACATCTCCATTTCCAACACATCTACCCTCAACCACATCTCCATTTCCCACACATCTACCCTCACCCACATCTCCATTTCTTACACATCCACCCTCACCCACATATCCATTTTCCACACATCTAACGTCACCCACATCTCCATTTCCCACACATCTACCCTCACCCACATCTCCATTTCCCACACATCCCCGCTCACCCACATCTACATTTCCCACACATCCACCCTCACCCACAACTCCATTTCCCACACATCTACCCTCAACTATATCTCCATTTCTCACACATCTACCGTCACCCACATCTCCATTTCCCACACATCTACCCTCACCCACATCTCAATGTCCTACACATCTACCCTCATCATCTCCATTTCCCACACATCTACCCTCACTCACATCTCCATTTCAAACCCATCAACCCTCACTCACATCTCCATTTCCCACTCATCTACCGTCACCCACATTTCCATTTTCCACACATCCACCCTCAGCCACATCTCCATTTCCCACACATATACCCTCAGCCACATCTCCATTTCCCAGATATCTACCCTCACCGACATCTCCATTTCCCACATATCCACCCTCATTCACATCTCCATTTCCCAGACATCTACTGTCACCCAGATCTCCATTTCGCACACATCAACCCTCACCCACATCTCCATTTCCCACACATCTACCAGCACCCACATCTCCATTTCCCACACATTAACTCACTCTCACATCTCCATTTCCGACACATCCACCCTAATCCACATCTCCATTTCCCACACATCTACCCTCACCCACATCTCCATTTCCCAGACATCTACTGCCACCCAGATCTCCATTTCACAGACATCTACCATCACCCACATCTCCATTTCTGACACATTTACCCTCACCCCCATCTCCATTTCCCACACATCTACCGTCACCAACATCTCCATTTCCCACACATCTACCCTCACTCACATCTCCATTTCCCACACATCCCCGCTCACCCACATCCCCATTTCCCACACATCTACCCTCACCCACATCTCCATTTCCCACACATCTACCCTCACCCACATCTCCATTTCCCACACATCTACCCTCACTGACATATCCATTTCCAACACATCTACCCTGACCCACATCTCCATTTCCCACACATCTACCGTCACCCACAACTCCATTTTCCCCACATCTACCCTCACCATCTCTATTTCCCACACATCTACCCTCACCCACATCTCCATTTCCCACACATCTACCCTCACTCACATATCCATTTCCAACACATCTACCGTCACCCACATCTCCATTTCCCACACATCTACCATCACCCACATCTCCATGTCCTACACATCTACCCTCACCATCTCCATTTCCCACACATCTACCCTCACTCACATCTCCACTTCCGACACATCCACCCTCACCGACATCTCCATTTCCAACACATCTATCCTCACCCACATCTCCATTTCCCACACATCTACCCTCACCATCTCCATTTCCAACACATCCACCCTCAGCCACATCTCCATTTCCCACACATCTACACTCACCCACATCTCCATTTCCCACACATATACCCTCAGCCACATCTCCATTTCCCACATATCTTCCGTCACCGACATCTCCATTTCCCACATTTCCACCCTCATTCACATCTCCATTTCCCAGACATCTACTGTCACCCAGATCTCCATTTCGCACACATCAACCCTCACCCACATCTCCATTTCCCACACATCTACCAGTACCCACATCTCCATTTCCCACACATTAACTCACTCTCACATCTCCATTTCCGACACATCCACCCTAATCCACATCTCCATTTCCCACACATCCACCCTCACCCACATCTCCATTTCCCACACATTAACTCACTCTCACATCTCCATTTCCGACACATCCACCCTAATCCACATCTCCATTTCCCACACATCTACCCTCACCCACATCTCCATTTCCCAGATATCTACTGCCACCCAGATCTCCATTTCGCACACATCTACCCTCAGACACATCTCCATTTCCAACACATCTACCCTCACCCACATCTCCATTTCTTACACATCCACCCTCACCCACATATCCATTTTCCACACATCTAACGTCACCCACATCTCCATTTCCCACACATCTACCCTCACCCACATCTCCATTTCCCACACATCCCCGCTCACCCACATCTACATTTCCCACACATCCACCCTCACCCACAACTCCATTTCCCACACATCAACCCTCAACTATATCTCCATTTCTCACACATCTACCGTCACCCACATCTCCATTTCCCACACATCTACCCTCACCCACATCTCAATGTCCTACACATCTACCCTCACCCCCATTTCCCACACATCTACCCTCACTCACATCTCCATTTCAAACCCATCGACCCTCACTCACATCTCCATTTCCCACTCATCTACCCTCACCCACATTTCCATTTTCTACACATCCACCCTCAGCCACATCTCCATTTCCCACACATATACCCTCATTCACATCTCCATTTCCCAGACATCTACTGTCACCCAGATCTCCATTTCGCACACATCAACCCTCACCCACATCTCCATTTCCCACACATCTACCAGCACCCACATCTCCATTTCCCACACATTAACTCACTCTCACATCTCCATTTCCAACACATCCACCCTAATCCACATCTCCATTTCCCACACATCTACCCTCACCCACATCTCCATTTCCCAGACATCTACTGCCACCCAGATCTCCATTTCCCACACATCTACCCTCACTCACATCTCCATTTCCCACACATCTACCCTCACCCACATCTCCATTTCCCACACATCTACCCTCACCCACATCTCCATTTCCCACACATCTACCCTCACTGACATATCCATTTCCAACACATCTACCCTGACCCACATCTCCATTTCCCACACATCTACCGTCACCCACAACTCCATTTTCCCCACATCTACCCTCACCATCTCTATTTCCCACACATCTACCCTCACCCACATCTCCATTTCCCACACATCTACCCTCACTCACATATCCATTTCCAACACATCTACCGTCACCCACATCTCCATTTCCCACACATCTACCCTCACCCACATCTCCATGTCCTACACATCTACCCTCACCATCTCCATTTCCCACACATCTACCCTCACTCACATCTCCATTTCCGACACATCCACCCTAATCCACATCTCCATTTCCCACACATCTAACCTCACCCACATCTACATTTCCCACACATCTGCCCTCACCCACATCTCCATTTCAAACCCATCTACCCTCAGCCACATCTCCATTTCCCACATATCCACCCTCATTCACATCTCCATTTCCCAGACATCTACTGTCACCCAGATCTCCATTTCGCACACATCAACCCTCACCCACATCTCCATTTCCCACACATCTACCCGCACCCACATCTCCATTTCCCACACATTAACTCACTCTCACATCTCCATTTCCGACACACCCACCCTAATCCACATCTCCATTTCCCACACATCTACCCTCACCCACATCTCCATTTCCCAGACATCTACTGCCACCCAGATCTCCATTTCGCACACATCTACCCTCAGCCACATCTCCATTTCCAACACATCTACCCTCACCCACATCTCCATTTCCCACACATCTTCCCTCACCATCTCCATTTCCCACACATATACTCTCACCCACATTGCCATTTCCCACACATCTACCCTGACCCACAGCTCCACCCTCACCCACATCTCCATTTCCCACACATCTACCCTCACCCACATCTCCATTTCCCACACATCTACCCTCACCCACATCTCCATTTCTGACACATTTACCCTCACCCCCCATCTCCATTTCCCACACATCTACCCTCACCCACATCTCCATTTCCCACACATCCCCGCTCACCCACATCCCCATTTCCCACACATCTACCCTCACCCACATCTCCATTTCCCACACATCTGCCCTCACCCACATCTCCATTTCCCACACATCTACCCTCACTGACATCTCCATTTCCCACATATCCACCCTCATTCACATCTCCATTTCCCAGACATCTACTGTCACCCAGATCTCCATTTCGCACACATCAACCCTCACCCACATCTCCATTTCCCACGCATCTACCAGCACCCACATCTCCATTTCCCACACATTAACTCACTCTCACATCTCCATTTCCGAAACATCCACCCTAATCCACATCTCCATTTCCCACACATCTACCCTCACCCACATCTCCATTTCCCAGACATCTACTGCCACCCAGATCTCCATTTCCCAGACATCTACCATCACCCACATCTCCATTTCTGACACATTTACCCTCACCCCCATCTCCATTTCCCACACATCTACCGTCACCAACATCTCCATTTCCCACACATCTACCCTCACTCACATCTCCATTTCCCACACATCCCCGCTCACCCACATCCCCATTTCCCACACATCTACCCTCACCCACATCTCCATTTCCCACACATCTACCCTCACCCACATCTCCATTTCCCACACATCTACCCTCACTGACATATCCATTTCCAACACATCTACCCTGACCCACATCTCCATTTCCCACACATCTACCGTCACCCACAACTCCATTTTCCCCACATCTACCCTCACCATCTCTATTTCCCACACATCTACCCTCACCCACATCTCCATTTCCCACACATCTACCCTCACTCACATATCCATTTCCAACACATCTACCGTCACCCACATCTCCATTTCCCACACATCTACCCTCACCTACATCTCCATGTCCTACACATCTACCCTCACCATCTCCATTTCCCACACATCTACCCTCACTCACATCTCCACTTCCGACACATCCACCCTCACCGACATCTCCATTTCCAACACATCTATCCTCACCCACATCTCCATTTCCCACACATCTACCCTCACCATCTCCATTTCCAACACATCCACCCTCAGCCACATCTCCATTTCCCACACATCTACACTCACCCACATCTCCATTTCCCACACATATACCCTCAGCCACATCTCCATTTCCCACATATCTACCCTCACCGACATCTCCATTTCCCACATATCCACCCTCATTCACATCTCCATTTCCCAGACATCTACTGTCACCCAGATCTCCATTTCGCACACATCAACCCTCACCCACATCTCCATTTCCCACACATCTACCAGTACCCACATCTCCATTTCCCACACATTAACTCACTCTCACATCTCCATTTCCGACACATCCACCCTAATCCACATCTCCATTTCCCACACATCCACCCTCACCCACATCTCCATTTCCCACACATTAACTCACTCTCACATCTCCATTTCCGACACATCCACCCTAGTCCACATCTCCATTTCCCACACATCTACCCTCACCCACATCTCCATTTCCCACACATCTACCCTCACCCACATCTCCATTTCCCAGACATCTACTGCCACCCAGATCTCCATTTCGCACACATGTACCCTCAGACACATCTCCATTTCCAACACATCTACCCTCAACCACATCTCCATTTCCAACACATCCACCCTCACCCACATCCCCATTTCCCACACATCTACCCTCAACCACATCTCCATTTCCCACACAACCACCCTCACCCACATCCCCATATCCCACACATCTACCCTCACCCACATCTCCATTTCCCACACATCTACCCTCACCCACATCTCCATTTCTTACACATCCACCCTCACCCACAGCTCCATTCACCACACATCTACTCTCACCCACATCTCCATTTCCCACACATCTACCCTCACCCACATCTCCATTTCCCACACATCCCCGCTCACCCACATCTACATTTCCCACACATCCACCCTCACCCACAACTCCATTTCCCACACATCTACCCTCAACTATATCTCCATTTCTCACACATCTACCGTCACCCACATCTCCATTTCCCACACATCTACCCTCACCCACATCTCCATTTCCCACTCATCTACCCTCACCCACATTTCCATTTCCTACACATCCACCCTCAGCCACATCTCCATTTCCCACACATATACCCTCATTCACATCTCCATTTCCCAGACATCTACTGTCACCCAGATCTCCATTTCGCACACATCAACCCTCACCCACATGTCCATTTCCCACACATCTACCAGCACCCACATCTCCATTTCCCACACATTAACTCACTCTCACATCTCCATTTCCAACACATCCACCCTAATCCACATCTCCATTTCCCACACATCTACCCTCACCCACATCTCCATTTCCCAGACATCTACTGCCACCCAGATCTCCATTTCCCAGACATCTACCATCACCCACATCTCCATTTCTGACACATTTACCCTCACCCCCATCTCCATTTCCCACACATCTACCGTCACCAACATCTCCATTTCCCACACATCTACCCTCACTCACATCTCCATTTCCCACACATCCCCGCTCACCCACATCCCCATTTCCCACACATCTACCCTCACCCACATGTCCATTTCCCACACATCTACCCTCACCCTCATCTCCATTTCCCACACATCTACCCTCACCCACATCTCCATTTCCCACACATCTACCCTCACTGACATATCCATTTCCAATACATCTACCCTGACCCACATCTCCATTTCCCACACATCGACCCTCACCCACATCTCCATTTTCCCCACATCTACCCTCACCATCTCTATTTCCCACACATCTACCCTCACCCACATCTCCATTTCCCACACATCTACCCTCACTCACATATCCATTTCCAACACATCTACCGTCACCCACATCTCCATTTCCCACACATCTACCCTCACCCACATCTCCATGTCCTACACATCTACCCTCACCATCTCCATTTCCCACACATCTACCCTCACTCACATCTCCACTTCCGACACATCCACCCTCACCGACATCTCCATTTCCAACACATCTACCCTCACCCACATCTCCATTTCCCACACATCTCCCGTCACCCACATCACCATTTCCCACACATTAACTCACTCTCACATCTCCATTTCCGACACATCCACCCTAATCCACATCTCCATTTCCCACACATCTACCCTCACCATCTCCATTTCCAACACATCTACCCTCAGCCACATCTGCATTTTCCACACATCTTCCCTCACTCACATCTCCATTTCCCACACATTTACCCTCACCATCTCCATTTCCAACACATCCACCCTCACCCACATCTCCATTTCCCACACATCTACCCTCACCCATCTCCATTTCCCACACATCTACCCCCACCCACATCTTCATTTCCC
>NW_027276302.1:0-41683 GCF_030028105.1 Mobula birostris | reverse complement strand
TGAAACTCATTCCCTGAATCTCCTGTCCTAAAACTCATGCCCTGAATCTCATGCCCTGAATTTCATGCCCTGAAACTCCTGCACTGAAACACCTGCCCTGAATCTCCTGCTTTGAAACTCATGCCCTGAATCTCATGCCCTGAATCTCACGCTCTGAAACTCGTGCACTGAATCTCATGACCTCAAGGTCCTGCACTGAAACTCATGCCCTGAATCTCATGCCCTGAAACTCCTGCACTGAAACTCATGCCATGTATCTCATATCCTGAAACTCACGCCCTGAATCACATGCCCTGAAACTCCTGCCCTGAAACTCATGCCCTGAAACTCATGCCCTGAAACTCATGCCCTGAATCTCCTGTCCTGAAACTCATGCCCTGAATCTCATGCCCTGAATCTCATGCCCTGAAACTCCTGCACTGAAACACCTGCCCTGAATCTCCTGCCCTGAAAATCATGCCCTGAATCTCATGCCCTGAATCTCATGCTCTGAAACTCGTGCACTGAATCTCATGCCCTCAAGTTCCTGCACTGAAACTGATGCACTGAATCTCATGCCCTGAAACTCATGCCCTGAACCTCATGCCCTGAAACTCAAGCCCTGAATCTCATGCCCTGAAACTCATGCCCTAAATCACATACCCTGAAACTACTGCCCTGAAACTCATGTACTGAAACTCATGCCCTGAATCACATGCCCTAAAATTCCTGCCCTGAATCATCTGCCCAGAAACTCATGCCCTAAATTACATGCCCTGAAATACCTACTCTGAATCTCATGCCCTGAAACTCATGCTCTGAATCTCATGCCCTGAATCTCATGCCCTGAAACTCCTGCTCTGAAACACGTGCCCTGAATCTCCTGCCTTGAAAATCATGCCCTGAATCTCATGCCCTGAATCTCATGCTCTGAAACTCGTGCACTGAATCTCATGCCCTGAAGTTCCTGCACTGAAACTCATGCCCTGAATCTCATGCCCTGAAACTCATGCCCTGAACCTCATGCCCTGAAACTCAAGCCCTGAATCTCATGCCCTGAAACTCATGCCCTAAATCACATACCCTGAAACTCCTGCCCTGAAACTCATGCACTGAATCTCATGCCCTGAACCACATGCCCTAAAACTAATGCCCTGAATCATCTGCCTAGAAACTCATGCCCTGAATTACATGCCCTGAAATACCTGCCCTGAATCTCATGCCCTGAAACTCATGCCCTGAATCTCATGCCCTGAAACTCCTGCCCTCAAACTCATGCACTGAAACTCATGCCCTGAATCTCATGCCTTGAAACTCCTGCCCTCAAATTCATGCACTGAAACTCATGCCCTGAATCTCATGCCCTGAAACACCTGCACTGAATCTCATGCCATGAATTTCATATCCTGAAACTGACGCCTTGAATCACATGCCCTGAAACTCCTGCCCTGAAACTCATGCCCTGAAACTCATGCCCTGAATCTCATGCCCTGAATCTCGTGCCCTGAAACTCCTGCACTGAAACACCTGCCCTCAATCTGCTGCCCTGAAAATGAAGCCCTGAATCTCATGCTCTAAAACTCGTGCACTGAATATCATGCCCTCAATTAACTGCACTGAAACTCATGCCCTGAATCTCATGCCCTGAAACTCATGCCCTGAACCTCATGCCCTGAAACTGAAGCCCTGAATCTCATGCCCTGAAACTCTTGCCCTAAATCACATACCCTGAAACTCCTGCCCTGAAAGTCATGCACTGAAACTCATGCCCTGAATCACATGCCCTAAAACTCCTGCCCTGAATCATCTGCCCAGAAACTCATGCCCTGAATTACATGCCCTGAAATACCTGCCCTGAATCTCATGCCCTGAAACTCATGCCCTGAATCTCTTGCCCTGAAACTCATGCCCTGAACCTCATGCCCTGAAACTCAAGCCCTGAATCTCATGCCCTGAAACTCTTGCCCTAAATCACATACCCTGAAACTCCTGCCCTGAAACTCATGCACTGAAACTAATGCCCTGAATCACATGCCCTAAAACTCCTGCCCTGAATCATCTGCCCAGAAAATCATGCCCTGAATTACATGCCCTGAAACTCCTGCCCTGAAACTCCTGCACTGAAACTCATGCCATGAATCTCATATCCTGAAACTCACGCCCTGAATTACATGCCCTGAAACTCCTGCCCTGAAACTCATGCCCTGAAATTCATGCCCTGAATCTCATGCCCTGAAACTCCTGCACTGAAACACCTGCCCTGAATCTCCTGCCCTGAAACTCATGCCCTGAATCTCATGACCTGAATCTCATGCTTTGAAACTCGTGCACTGAATCTCATGACCTCAAGTTCCTGCACTGAAACTCATGCCCTGAATCTCATGTCCTGAAACTCCTGCCCTGAATCACCTACCCTGAAACTCATGCCCTGAATCTCATGCCCTGAAACTCCTGCACTGAAACTCATGCCATGAATCTCATATCCTGAAACTCACGCCCTGAATCACATGCCCTGAAACTCCTGCCCTGAAACTCATGCCCTGAAACTCATGCCCTGAATCTCCTGTCCTGAAACTCATGCCCTGAATCTCATGCCCTGAATCTCATGCCCTGAAACTCCTGCACTGAAACACCTGCCCTGAATCTCCTGCCCTGAAAATCATGCCCTGAATCTCATGCCCTGAATCTCATGCTCTGAAACTCATGCCCAGAATCTCATGCCCTGAAACTCAAGCCCTGAATCTCCTGTCCTAAAACTCATGCCCTGAATCTCATGCCCTGAATCTCATGCCCTGAAACTCCTGCACTGAAACACCTGCCCTGAATCTCCTGCCATGAAACTCATGCCCTGAATCTCATGCCCTGAATCTCACGCTCTGAATCTCGTGCACTGAATCTCATGACCTCAAGTTCCTGCACTGAAACTCATGCCCTGAATCACATGCCCTAAAACTCCTGCCCTGAATCATCTGCCCAGAAACTCATGCCCTGAATTACATGCCCTGACATTCCTGCCCTGAATCTCATGCCCTGAAACTCATGCCCTGAATCTCATGCCCTGAAACTCCTGCCCTCAAACTCATGGAGTGAAACTCATGCCCTGAATCTCATGCCTTGAAACTCCTGTCCTGAATCACCTGCACTGATCTCATGCCATGAATCTCATATCCTGAAATTTACACCCTGAATCACATGCCCTGAAACTCCTGCCCTGAAACTCCTGCACTGAAACACCTGCCTTGAATCTCATGCCCTGAAACTCATGCCCTGAACTTCATGCCCTGAAACTCAAGCCCTGAATCTCATGCCCTGAAAATCATGCCCTGAAACTCATGCCCTGAATCACATGCCCTAAATCTCCTGCCCTGAATCAGCTGCCCAGAAACTCATGCCCTGAATTACATGCCCTGAAATACCTGCCCTGAATCTCATGCCCTGAAACTCATGCCCTGAATCTCATGCCCTGAAACTCCTGCCCTCAAACTCATGCACTGAAACTCATGCCCTGAAACTCCTGCACTGAAACTCAAGCCCTGAATCTCATGCACTGAAACTCATGCCCTAAATCTCATACCCTGAATCTCCTGCCCTGAAACTCATGCACTGAAACTCATGCCCTGAATCACATGCCCTAAAACTCCTGCCCTGAATCATCTGCCCAGAAACTCATGCCCTGAATTACATGCCCTGAAATTCCTGCCCTGAATCTCATGCCCTGAAACTCATGCCCTGAATCTCATGCCCTGAAACTCCTGCCCTCAAACTCATGCAGTGAAACTCAAGCCCTGAATTTCATGCCTTGAAACTCCTGTCCTGAATCTCATGCCCTGAAACTCATGCCCTGAATCTCATGCCCTGAAACTCCTGCACTGAAACTCATGCCATGAATCTCATATCCTGAAACTCACGCCCTGAATTACATGCCCTGAAACTCCTGCCTTGAAACGCATGCCCTGAAAGTCATTCCCTGAATCTCCTGTCCTAAAACTCATGCCCTGAATCTCATGTCCTGAATCTCATGCCCTGAAACTCCTGCACTGAAACACCTGCCCTGAATCTCCTGCTTTGAAACTCATGCCCTGAATCTCACGCTCTGAAACTCGTGCACTGAATCTCATGACCTCAAGGTTCTGCACTGAAACTCATGCCCTGAATCTCATGTCCTGAAACTCCTGCCCTGAATCACCTACCCTGAAACTCATGCCCTGAATCTCATGCGCTGAAACTCCTGCACTGAAACTCATGCCATGAATCTCATATCCTGAAACTCACGCCCTGAATCACATGCCCTGAAACTCCTGCGCTGAAACTCATGCCCTGAAACTCATGCCCTGAATCTCCTGTCCTGAAACTCATGCCCTGAATCTCATGCCCTGAATCTCATGCCCTGAAACTCCTGCACTGAAAAACCTGCCCTGAATCTCCTGCCCTGAAAATCATGCCCTGAATCTCATGCCCTGAATCTCATGCTCTGAAACTCGTGCACTGAATCTCATGCCCTCAAGTTCCTGCACTGAAACTCATGCCCTGAATCTCATGCCCTGAAACTCATGCCCTGAACCTCATGCCCTGAAACACAAGCCCTGAATCTCATGCCCTGAAACTCATGCCCTAAATCACATACCCTGAAACTCCTGCCCTGAAACTCATGCACTGAATCTCATGCCCTGAACCACATGCCCTAAAACTAATGCCCTGAATCATCTGCCTAGAAACTCATGCCCTGAATTACATGCCCTGAAATACCTGCCCTGAATCTCATGCCCTGAAACTCATGCCCTGAATCTCATGCCCTGAAACTCCTGCCCTCAAACTCATGCACTGAAACTCATGCCCTGAATCTCATGCCTTGAAACTCCTGCCCTCAAATTCATGCACTGAAACTCATGCCCTGAATCTCATGCCCTGAAACACCTGCACTGAATCTCATGCCATGAATTTCATATCCTGAAACTGACGCCTTGAATCACATGCCCTGAAACTCCTGCCCTGAAACTCATGCCCTGAAACTCATGCCCTGAATCTCATGCCCTGAATCTCGTGCCCTGAAACTCCTGCACTGAAACACCTGCCCTCAATCTGCTGCCCGGAAAATGAAGCCCTGAATCTCATGCTCTAAAACTCGTGCACTGAATATCATGCCCTCAATTAACTGCACTGAAACTCATGCCCTGAATTACATGCCCTGAAATACCTGCCCTGAATCTCATGCCCTGAAACTCAAGCCCTGAATCTCATGCCCTGAAACTCTTGCCCTAAATCACATACCCTGAAACTCCTGCCCTGAAACTCATGCACTGAAACTAATGCCCTGAATCACATGCCCTAAAACTCCTGCCCTGAATCATCTGCCCAGAAAATCATGCCCTGAATTACATGCCCTGAAACTCCTGCCCTGAAACTCCTGCACTGAAACTCATGCCATGAATCTCATATCCTGAAACTCACGCCCTGAATTACATGCCCTGAAACTCCTGCCCTGAAACTCATGCCCTGAAATTCATGCCCTGAATCTCATGCCCTGAAACTCCTGCACTGAAACACCTGCCCTGAATCTCCTGCCCTGAAACTCATGCCCTGAATCTCATGACCTGAATCTCATGCTTTGAAACTCGTGCACTGAATCTCATGACCTCAAGTTCCTGCACTGAAACTCATGCCCTGAATCTCATGTCCTGAAACTCCTGCCCTGAATCACCTACCCTGAAACTCATGCCCTGAATCTCATGCCCTGAAACTCCTGCACTGAAACTCATGCCATGAATCTCATATCCTGAAACTCACGCCCTGAATCACATGCCCTGAAACTCCTGCCCTGAAACTCATGCCCTGAAACTCATGCCCTGAATCTCCTGTCCTGAAACTCATGCCCTGAATCTCATGCCCTGAATCTCATGCCCTGAAACTCCTGCACTGAAACACCTGCCCTGAATCTCCTGCCCTGAAAATCATGCCCTGAATCTCATGCCCTGAATCTCATGCTCTGAAACTCATGCCCAGAATCTCATGCCCTGAAACTCAAGCCCTGAATCTCCTGTCCTAAAACTCATGCCCTGAATCTCATGCCCTGAATCTCATGCCCTGAAACTCCTGCACTGAAACACCTGCCCTGAATCTCCTGCCATGAAACTCATGCCCTGAATCTCATGCCCTGAATCTCACGCTCTGAATCTCGTGCACTGAATCTCATGACCTCAAGTTCCTGCACTGAAACTCATGCCCTGAATCACATGCCCTAAAACTCCTGCCCTGAATCATCTGCCCAGAAACTCATGCCCTGAATTACATGCCCTGACATTCCTGCCCTGAATCTCATGCCCTGAAACTCATGCCCTGAATCTCATGCCCTGAAACTCCTGCCCTCAAACTCATGGAGTGAAACTCATGCCCTGAATCTCATGCCTTGAAACTCCTGTCCTGAATCACCTGCACTGATCTCATGCCATGAATCTCATATCCTGAAATTTACACCCTGAATCACATGCCCTGAAACTCCTGCCCTGAAACTCCTGCACTGAAACACCTGCCCTGAATCTCATGCCCTGAAACTCATGCCCTGAACTTCATGCCCTGAAACTCAAGCCCTGAATCTCATGCCCTGAAAATCATGCCCTGAAACTCATGCCCTGAATCACATGCCCTAAATCTCCTGCCCTGAATCAGCTGCCCAGAAACTCATGCCCTGAATTACATGCCCTGAAATACCTGCCCTGAATCTCATGCCCTGAAACTCATGCCCTGAATCTCATGCCCTGAAACTCCTGCCCTCAAACTCATGCACTGAAACTCATGCCCTGAAACTCCTGCACTGAAACTCATGCCATGAATCTCATATCCTGAAACTCATGCCCTGAATCTCATGCCCAGAAAATCATGCCCTGAAACTCAAGCCCTGAATCTCATGCACTGAAACTCATGCCCTAAATCTCATACCCTGAATCTCCTGCCCTGAAACTCATGCACTGAAACTCATGCCCTGAATCACATGCCCTAAAACTCCTGCCCTGAATCATCTGCCCAGAAACTCATGCCCTGAATTACATGCCCTGAAATTCCTGCCCTGAATCTCATGCCCTGAAACTCATGCCCTGAATCTCATGCCCTGAAACTCCTGCCCTCAAACTCATGCAGTGAAACTCAAGCCCTGAATTTCATGCCTTGAAACTCCTGTCCTGAATCTCATGCCCTGAAACTCATGCCCTGAATCTCATGCCCTGAAACTCCTGCACTGAAACTCATGCCATGAATCTCATATCCTGAAACTCACGCCCTGAATTACATGCCCTGAAACTCCTGCCTTGAAACGCATGCCCTGAAAGTCATTCCCTGAATCTCCTGTCCTAAAACTCATGCCCTGAATCTCATGTCCTGAATCTCATGCCCTGAAACTCCTGCACTGAAACACCTGCCCTGAATCTCCTGCTTTGAAACTCATGCCCTGAATCTCACGCTCTGAAACTCGTGCACTGAATCTCATGACCTCAAGGTCCTGCACTGAAACTCATGCCCTGAATCTCATGTCCTGAAACTCCTGCCCTGAATCACCTACCCTGAAATTCATGCCCTGAATCTCATGCGCTGAAACTCCTGCACTGAAACTCATGCCATGAATCTCATATCCTGAAACTCACGCCCTGAATCACATGCCCTGAAACTCCTGCGCTGAAACTCATGCCCTGAAACTCATGCCCTGAATCTCCTGTCCTGAAACTCATGCCCTGAATCTCATGCCCTGAATCTCATGCCCTGAAACTCCTGCACTGAAAAACCTGCCCTGAATCTCCTGCCCTGAAAATCATGCCCTGAATCTCATGCCCTGAATCTCATGCTCTGAAACTCGTGCACTGAATCTCATGCCCTCAAGTTCCTGCACTGAAACTCATGCCCTGAATCTCATGCCCTGAAACTCATGCCCTGAACCTCATGCCCTGAAACACAAGCCCTGAATCTCATGCCCTGAAACTCATGCCCTAAATCACATACCCTGAAACTAATGCCCTGAAACTCATGCACTGAAACTCATGCCCTGAATCACATGCCCTAAAATTCCTGCCCTGAATCATCTGCCCAGAAACTCATGCCCTAAATTACATGCCCTGAAATACCTACCCTGAATCTCATGCCCTGAAACTCATGCCCCTGAATCTCATGCCCTGAATCTCATGCCCTGAAACTCCTGCACTGAAACACCTGCCCTGAATCTCCTGCCTTGAAAATCATGCCCTGAATCTCATGCCCTGAATCTCATGCTCTGAAACTCGTGCACTGAACCTCATGCCCTCAAGTTCCTGCACTGAAACTCATGACCTGAATCTCATGCCCTGAAACTCATGCCCTGAATCTCATGCCCTGAAACTCAAGCCCTGAATCTCATGCCCTGAAACTCATGCCCTAAATCACATACCCTGAAACTCCTGCCCTGAAACTCATGCACTGAATCTCATGCCCTGAACCACATGCCCTAAAACTAATGCCCTGAATCATCTGCCCAGAAACTCATGCCCTGAATTACATGCCCTGAAATACCTGCCCTGAATCTCATGCCCTGAAACTCATGCCCTGAATCTCATGCCCTGAAACTCCTGCCCTCACACTCATGCACTGAATCTCATGCCTTTAATCTCATGCCTTGAAACTCCTGCCCTCAAATTCATGCACTGAAAGTCATGCCCTGAATCTCATCCCCTGAAACACCTGCACTGAATCTCATGCCATGAATCTCATATCCTGAAACTGACGCCTTGAATCACATGCCCTGAAACTCCTGCCCTGAAACTCATGCCCTGAAACTCATGCCCTGAATCTCATGCCCTGAATCTCGTGCCCTGAAACTCCTGCACTTAAACACCTGCCCTGAATCTCCTGCCCTGAAAATGAAGCCCTGAATCTCATGCTCTAAAACTCGTGCACTGAATCTCATGCCCTCAATTAACTGCACTGAAACTCATGCCCAAAAATCTCATGCCCTGAAACTCATGCCCTGAACCTCATGCCCTGAAACTCAAGCCCTGAATCTCATGCCCTGAAACTCTTGCCCTAAATCACATACCCTGAAACTCCTGCCCTGAAACTCATGCACTGAAACTCATGCCCTGAATCACATGCCCTAAAACTCCTGCCCTGAATCATCTGCCCAGAAACTCATGCCCTGAATTACATGCCCTGAAATTCCTGCCCTGAATCTCATGCCCTGAAACTCATGCCCTGAATCTCATGCCCTGAAACTCCTGCCCTCAAACTCATGCAGTGAAACTCAAGCCCTGAATTTCATGCCTTGAAACTCCTGTTCTGAATCTCATGCCCTGAAACTCATGCCCTGAATCTCATGCCCTGAAACTCCTGCACTGAAACTCATGCCATGAATCTCATATCCTGAAACTCACGCCCTGAATTACATGCCCTGAAACTCCTGCCTTGAAACGCATGCCCTGAAACTCATGCCCTGAACCACATGCCCTAAAACTAATGCCCTGAATCATCTGCCTAGAAACTCATGCCCTGAATTACATGCCCTGAAATACCTGCCCTGAATCTCATGCCCTGAAACTGATGCCCTGAATCTCATGCCCTGAAACTCCTGCCCTCAAACTCATGCACTGAAACTCATGCCCTGAATCTCATGCCTTGAAACTCCTGCCCTCAAATTCATGCACTGAAACTCATGCCCTGAATCTCATGCCCTGAAACACCTGCACTGAATCTCATGCCATGAATTTCATATCCTGAAACTGACGCCTTGAATCACATGCCCTGAAACTCCTGCCCTGAAACTCATGCCCTGAAACTCATGCCCTGAATCTCATGCCCTGAATCTCGTGCCCTGAAACTCCTGCACTGAAACACCTGCCCTCAATCTCCTGCCCTGAAAATGAAGCCCTGAATCTCATGCTCTAAAACTCGTGCACTGAATATCATGCCCTCAATTAACTGCACTGAAACTCATGCCCTGAATCTCATGCCCTGAAACTCATGCCCTGAACCTCATGCCCTGAAACTCAAGCCCTGAATCTCATGCCCTGAAACTCTTGCCCTGAAACTCATGCACTGAAACTCATGCCCTGAATCACATGCCCTAAAACTCCTGCCCTGAATCATCTGCCCAGAAACTCATGCCCTGAATTACATGCCCTGAAATACCTGCCCTGAATCTCATGCCCTGAAACTCATGCCCTGAATCTCTTGCCCTGAAACTCCTGCACTGAAACTCATGCACTGAAACTAATGCCCTGAATCACATGCCCTAAAACTCCTGCCCTGAATCATCTGCCCAGAAAATCATGCCCTGAAATACATGCCCTGAAACTCCTGCCCTGAAACTCCTGCACTGAAACTCATGCCATGAATCTCATATCCTGAAACTCACGCCCTGAATTACATGCCCTGAAACTCCTGCCCTGAAACTCATGCCCTGAAATTCATGCCCTGAATCTCATGCCCTGAAACTCCTGCACTGAAACACCTGCCCTGAATCTCCTGCCCTGAAACTCATGCCCTGAATCTCATGACCTGAATCTCATGCTTTGAAACTCGTGCACTGAATCTCATGACCTCAAGTTCCTGCACTGAAACTCATGCCCTGAATCTCATGTCCTGAAACTCCTGCCCTGAATCACATGCCCTGAAACTTCTGCCCTGAAACTCATGCCCTGAAACTCATGCCCTGAATCTCCTGTCCTGAAACTCATGCCCTGAATCTCATGCCCTGAAACTCCTGCACTGAAACTCATGCCATGAATCTCATATCCTGAAACTCACGCCCTGAATCACATGCCCTGAAACTCCTGCCCTGAAACTCATGCCCTGAAACTCATGCCCTGAATCTCCTGTCCTGAAACTCATGCCCTGAATCTCATGCCCTGAATCTCATGCCCTGAAACTCCTGCACTGAAACACCTACCCTGAATCTCCTGCCCTGAAAATCATGCCCTGAATCTCATGCCCTGCATCTCATGCTCCGAAACTCATGCCCTGAATCTCATGCCCTGAAACTCAAGCCCTGAATCTCCTGTCCTAAAACTCATGCCCTGAATCTCATGCCCTGAATCTCATGCCCTGAAACTCCTGCACTGAAACACCTGCCCTGAATCTCCTGCCATGAAACTCATGCCCTGAATCTCATGCCCTGAATCTCACGCTCTGAATCTCGTGCACTGAATCTCATGACCTCAAGTTCCTGCACTGAAACTCATGCCCTGAATCACATGCCCTAAAACTCCTGCCCTGATTCATCTGCCCAGAAACTCATGCCCTGAATTACATGCCCTGAAATTCCTGCCCTGAATCTCATGCCCTGAAACTCATGCCCTGAATCTCATGCCCTGAAACTCCTGCCCTCAAACTCATGGAGTGAAACTCATGCCCTGAATCTCATGCCTTGAAACTCCTGTCCTGAATCACCTGCACTGATCTCATGCCATGAATCTCATATCCTGAAATTTACGCCCTGAATCACATGCCCTGAAACTCCTGCCCTGAAACTCCTGCACTGAAACACCTGCCCTGAATCTCATGCCCTGAAACTCATGCCCTAAACTTCATGCCCTGAAACTCAAGCCCTGAATCTCATGCCCTGAAAATCATGTCCTGAAACTCATGCCCTGAATCACATGCCCTAAAACTCCTGCCCTGAATCAGCTATCCAGAAACTCATGCCCTGAATTACATGCCCTGAAATACCTGCCCTGAATCTCATGCCCTGAAACTCATGCCCTGAATCTCATGCCCTGAAACTCCTGCCCTCAAACTCATGCACTGAAACTCATGCCCTGAAACTCCTGCACTGAAACTCATGCCATGAATCTCATATCCTGAAACTCATGCCCTGAATCTCATGCCCTGAATCTCATGCCCAGTAAATCATGCCCTGAAACTCAAGCCCTGAATCTCATGCACTGAAACTCATGCCCTAAATCTCATACCCTGAATCTCCTGCCCTGAAACTCATGCACTGATACTCATGCCCTGAATCACATGCCCTAAAACTCCTGCCCTGAATCATCTGCCCAGAAACTCATGCCCTGAATTACATGCCCTGAAATTCCTGCCCTGAATCTCATGCCCTGAAACTCATGCCCTGAATCTCATGCCCTGAAACTCCTGCCCTCAAACTCATGCACTGAAACTCATGCCCTGAATCTCATGCCCTGAAGCTCCTGCCCTCAAACTCATGCACTGAAACTCATGCCCTGAATCTCATGCCTTGAAACTCCTGCCCTCAAACTCATGCACTGAAACTCATGCCCTGAATCTCATGCCTTGAAACTCCTGCCCTCAAACTCATGCACTGAAACTCATGCCCTGAATCTCATGCCTTGAAACTCCTGCCCTCAAACTTATGCACTGAAACTCATGCCCTGAAACTCCTGCACTGAAACTCATGCCATGAATCTCATATCCTGAAACTCATGCCCTGAATCTCATGCCCCGAAACTCCTGCACTGAAACACCTGCCCTGAATCTCCTGCCCTGAAAATCATGCCCTGAAACTCAAGCCCTGAATCTCATGCACTGAAACTCATGCCCTAAATCTCATACCCTGAATCTCCTGCCCTGAAACTCATGCACTGAAACTCATGCCCTGAATCACATGCCCTAAAACTCCTGCCCTGAATCATCTGCCCAGAAACTCATGCCCTGAATTACATGCCCTGAAATTCCTGCCCTGAATCTCATGCCCTGAAACTCATGCCCTGCATCTCATGCCCTGAAACTCCTGCCTTGAAACGCATGCCTTGAAACTCATTCCCTGAATCTCCTGTCCTAAAACTCATGCCCTGAATCTCATGCCCTGAATCTCATGCCCTGAAACTCCTGCACTGAAACACCTGCCCTGAATCTCCTGCTTTGAAACTCATGCCCTGAATCTCATGCCCTGAATCTCACGCTCTGAAACTCGTGCACTGAATCGCATGACCTCAAGGTCCTGCACTGAAACTCATGCCCTGAATCTCATGTCCTGAAACTCCTGCCCTGAATCACCTACCCTGAAACTCATGCCCTGAATCTCATGCCCTGAAACTCCTGCACTGAAACTCATGCCATGTATCTCATATCCTGAAACTCACGCCCTGAATCACATGCCCTGAAACTCCTGCCCTGAAACTCATGCCCTGAAACTCATGCCCTGAAACTCATGCCCTGAATCTCCTGTCCTGAAACTCATGCCCTGAATCTCATGCCCTGAATCTCATGCCCTGAAACTCCTGCACTGAAACACCTGCCCTGAATCTCCTGCCCTGAAAATCATGCCCTGAATCTCATGCCCTGAATCTCATGCTCTGAAACTCGTGCACTGAATCTCATGCCCTCAAGTTCCTGCACTGAAACTGATGCACTGAATCTCATGCCCTAAAATTCCTGCCCTGAATCATCTGCCCAGAAACTCATGCCCTAAATTACATGCCCTGAAATACCTACCCTGAATCTCATGCCCTGAAACTGATACTCTGAATCTCATGCCCTGAATCTCATGCCCTGAAACTCCTGCTCTGAAACACGTGCCCTGAATCTCCTGCCTTGAAAATCATGCCCTGAATCTCATGCCCTGAATCTCATGCTCTGAAACTCGTGCACTGAATCTCATGCCCTCAAGTTCCTGCACTGAAACTCATGCCCTGAATCTCATGCCCTGAAACTCATGCCCTGAACCTCATGCCCTGAAACTCAAGCCCTGAATCTCATGCCCTGAAACTCATGCCCTAAATCACATACCCTGAAACTCCTGCCCTGAAACTCATGCACTGAATCTCATGCCCTGAACCACATGCCCTAAAACTAATGCCCTGAATCATCTGCCTAGAAACTCATGCCCTGAATTACATGCCCTGAAATACCTGCCCTGAATCTCATGCACTGAAACTCATGCCCTGAATCTCATGCCTTGAAACTCCTGCCCTCAAATTCATGCACTGAAACTCATGCCCTGAATCTCATGCCCTGAAACACCTGCACTGAATCTCATGCCATGAATTTCATATCCTGAAACTGACGCCTTGAATCACATGCCCTGAAACTCCTGCCCTGAAACTCATGCCCTGAAACTCATGCCCTGAATCTCATGCCCTGAATCTCGTGCCCTGAAACTCCTGCACTGAAACACCTGCCCTCAATCTGCTGCCCTGAAAATGAAGCCCTGAATCTCATGCTCTAAAACTCGTGCACTGAATATCATGCCCTCAATTAACTGCACTGAAACTCATGCCCTGAATCTCATGCCCTGAAACTCATGCCCTGAACCTCATGCCCTGAATCTCATGCCCTGAAACTCCTGCACTGAAACACCTGCCCTGAATCTCCTGCCCTGAAACTCATGCCCTGAATCTCATGACCTGAATCTCATGCTTTGAAACTCGTGCACTGAATCTCATGACCTCAAGTTCCTGCACTGAAACTCATGCCCTGAATCTCATGTCCTGAAACTCCTGCCCTGAATCACCTACCCTGAAACTCATGCCCTGAATCTCATGCCCTGAAACTCCTGCACTGAAACTCATGCCATGAATCTCATATCCTGAAACTCACGCCCTGAATCACATGCCCTGAAACTCCTGCCCTGAAACTCATGCCCTGAAACTCATGCCCTGAAACTCATGCCCTGAATCTCCTGTCCTGAAACTCATGCCCTGAATCTCATGCCCTGAATCTCATGCCCTGAAACTCCTGCACTGAAACACCTGCCCTGAATCTCCTGCCCTGAAAATCATGCCCTGAATCTCATGCCCTGAATCTCATGCTCTGAAACTCATGCCCAGAATCTCATGCCCTGAAACTCAAGCCCTGAATCTCCTGTCCTAAAACTCATGCCCTGAATCTCATGCCCTGAATCTCATGCCCTGAAACTCCTGCACTGAAACACCTGCCCTGAATCTCCTGCCATGAAACTCATGCCCTGACTCTCAGGCCCTGAATCTCACGCTCTGAATCTCGTGCACTGAATCTCATGACCTCAAGTTCCTGCACTGAAACTCATACCCTGAATCACATGCCCTAAAACTCCTGCCCTGAATCATCTGCCCAGAAACTCATGCCCTGAATTACATGCCCTGAAATTCCTGCCCTGAATCTCATGCCCTGAATCTCATGCCCTGAATCTCATGTCCTGAAACTCCTGCCCTGAATCACCTACCCTTAAGCTCATGCCCTGAATCTCATGCCCTGAAACTCCTGCACTGAAACTCATGCCATGAATCTCATATCCTGAAACTCACGCCCTGAATCACATGCCCTGAAACACCTGCCCTGAAACTCATGCCCTGAAACTCATGCCCTGAAACTCATGCCCTGAATCTCATATCCTGAATCTCATGCCCTGAATCTCCTGCACTGAAACTCATGCCATGAATCTCATATCCTGAAACTCATGCCCTGAATCTCATGCCCTGAATCTCATGCCCAGAAACTCCTGCACTGAAACACCTGCCCTGAATCTCCTGCCCTGAAAATCATGCCCTGAAACTCAAGCCCTGAATCTCATGCACTGAAACTCATGCCCTAAATCTCATACCCTGAATCTCCTGCCCTGAAACTCATGCACTGAAACTCATGCCCTGAATCACATGCCCTAAAACTCCTGCCCTCAAACTCATGCAGTGAAACTCAAGCCCTGAATTTCATGCCTTGAAACTCCTGTCCTGAATCTCATGCCCTGAAACTCATGCCCTGAATCTCATGCCCTGAAACTCCTGCACTGAAACTCATGCCATGAATCTCATATCCTGAAAACTCACGCCCTGAATTACATGCCCTGAAACTCCTGCCTTGAAACGCATGCCCTGAAACTCATTCCCTGAATCTCCTGTCCTAAAACTCATGCCCTGAATCTCATGCCCTGAATCTCATGCCCTGAAACTCCTGCACTGAAACACCTGCCCTGAATCTCCTGCTTTGAAACTCATGCCCTGAATCTCACGCTCTGAAACTCGTGCACCGAATGTCATGACCTCAAGGTCCTGCACTGAAACTCATGCCCTGAATCTCATGTCCTGAAACTCCTGCCCTGAATCACCTACCCTGAAACTCATGCCCTGAATCTCATGCCCTGATACTCCTGCACTTAAACTCATGCCATGAATCTCATATCCTGGATTTCACGCCCTGAATCACATGCCCTGAAACTCCTGCCCTGAAACTCATGCCCTGAAACTCATGCCCTGAAACTCATGCCCTGAATCTCCTGTCCTGAAACTCATGCCCTGAATCTCATGCCCTGAATCTCATGCCCTGACACTCCTGCACTGAAACACCTGCCCTGAATCTCCTGCCCTGAAAATGAAGCCCTGAATCTCATGCTCTAAAACTCGTACACTGAATCTCATGCCCTCAATTAACTGCACTGAAACTCATGCCCTGAATCTCATGCCCTGAAACTCATGCCCTGAAACTCATGCCCTGAAACTCAAGCCCTGAATCTCATGCCCTGAAACTCTTGCCCTAAATCACATACCCTGAAACTCCTGCCCTGAAACTCATGCACTGAAACTCATGCCCTGAATCACATGCCCTAAAACTCCTGCCCTGAATCATCTGCCCAGAAACTCATGCCCTGAATTACATGCCCTGAAATACCTGCCCTGAATCTCATGCCCTGAAATTCATGCCCTGAATCTCATGCCCTGAAACTCCTGCACTGAAACTCATGCCCTGAAACTCATGCCCTGAATCACATGCCCTAAAACTCCTGCCCAAAATCAGCTGCCCAGAAACTCATGCCGTGAATTACATGCCCTGAAATATCTGGCCTGAATCTCATGCACTGAAACTCACGCCCTGAATTACATGCCCTGAAACTCCTGCCCTCAAACTCATGCACTGAAACTCATGCCCTGAATCTCATGCCTTGAAACTCCTGCCCTCAAACTTATGCACTGAAACTCATGCCCTGAATCTCCTGCACTGAAACTCATGCCATGAATCTCATATCCTGAAACTCATGCCCTGAATCTCATGCCCTGAATCTCATGCCCAGAAACTCCTGCACTGAAACACCTGCCCTGAATCTCCTGCCCTGAAAATCATGCCCTGAAACTCAAGCCCTGAATCTCCTGCCCTGAAACTCATGCACTGAAACTCATGCCCTGAATCACATGCCCTAAAACTCCTGCCCTGAATCATCTGCCCAGAAACTCATGCCCTGAATTACATGCCCTGAAATTCCTGCCCTGAATCTCATGCCCTGAAACTCATGCCCTGAATCTCATGCCCTGAAACTCCTGCCCTCAAACTCATGCAGTGAAACTCAAGCCCTGAATTTCATGCCTTGAAACTCCTGTCCTGAATCTCATGCCCTGAAACTCATGCCCTGAATATCATGCCCTGAAACTCCTGCACTGAAACTCATGCCATGAATCTCATATCCTGAAACTCACGCCCTGAATTACATACCCTGAAACTCCTGCCTTGAAACGCATGCCCTGAAACTCATTCCCTGAATCTCCTTTCCTAAAACTCATGCCCTGAATCTCATGCCCTGAATCACATGCCCTAAAACTCCTGCCCTGAATCATCTGCCCAGAAACTCATGCCCTGAATTACATGCCCTGAAATTCCTGCCCTGAATCTCATGCCCTGAAACTCATGCCCTGAATCTCATGCCCTGAAACTACTGCCCTCAAGCTCATGCAGTGAAACTCAAGCCCTGAATTTCATGCCTTGAAACTCCTGTCCTGAATCTCATGCCCTGAAACTCATGCCTGAATCTCATGCCCTGAAACTCCTAAACACTGAAACTCATGCCATGAATCTCATATCCTGAAACTCACGCCCTGAATTACATACCCTGAAACTCCTGCCTTGAAACGCATGCCCTGAAACTCATTCCCTGAATCTCCTGTCCTAAAACTCATGCCCTGAATCTCATGCCCTGAATCTCATGCCCTGAAATTCCTGCACTGAAACACCTGCCCTGAATCTCCTGCCCTGAAACTCATGCCCAGAATCTCATGCCCTGAATCTCATGCTCTGAAACTCGTGCACTGAATCTCATGCCCTCAAGTTCCTGCACTGAAACTCATGCCCTGAATCTCATGCCCTGAAACTCATGCCCTGAACCTCATGCCCTGAAACTCATGCACTGAATCTCATGCCCTGATCCACATGCCCTAAAACTAATGCCCTGAATCATCTGCCCAGAAACTCATGCCCTGAATTACATGCCCTGAAATTCCTGCCCTGAATCTCATGCCCTGAAACTCATGCCCTGAATCTCATGCCCTGAAACTCCTGCCCTCAACCTCATGCACTGAAACTCATGCCCTGAATCTCATGCCTTGAAACTCCTGCCCTCAAATTCATGCACTGAAACTCATGCCCTGAATCTCATGCCCTGAAACACCTGCACTGAATCTCATGCCCTGAAACTCATGCCCTGAATCTCATGCCCTGAATCTCGTGCCCTGAAACTCCTGCACTGAAACACCTGCCCTGAATCTCCTGCCCTGAAAATGAAGCCCTGAATCTCATGCTCTAAAGCTCGTGCACTGAATCTCATGCCCTCAATTAACTGCACTGAAACTCATGCCCTGAATCTCATGCCCTGAAACTCATGCCCTGAACCTCATGCCCTGAACCTCAAGCCCTGAATCTCATGCCCTGAAACTCTTGCCCTAAATCACATACCCTGAAACTCCTGCCCTGAAACTCATGCACTGAAACTCATGCCCTGAATCACATGCCCTAAAACTCCTGCCCTGAATCATCTGCCCAGAAACTCATGCCCTGAATTACATGCCCTGAAATACCTGCCCTGAATCTCATGCCCTGAAACTCATGCCCTGAATCTCATGCACTGAAACTCCTGCACTGAAACTCATGCCCTGAAACTCAAGCCCTGAATCTCCTGTCCTAAAACTCATGCCCTGAATCTCATGCCCTGAATCTCATGCCCTGAAACTCCTGCACTGAAACACCTGCCCTGAATCTCCTGCCATGAAACTCATGCCCTGAATCTCATGCCCTGAATCTCACGCTCTGAATCTCGTGCACTGAATCTCATGACCTCAAGTTCCTGCACTGAAACTCATGCCCTGAATCACATGCCCTAAAACTCCTGCCCTGAATCATCTGCCCAGAAACTCATGCCCTGAATTACATGCCCTGAAATTCCTGCCCTGAATCTCATGCCCTGAAACTCATGCCCTGAATCTCATGCCCTGAAACTCCTGCCCTCAAACTCATGGAGTGAAACTCATGCCCTGAATCTCATGCCTTGAAACTCCTGTCCTGAATCACCTGCACTGATCTCATGCCATGAATCTCATATCCTGAAATTTACGCCCTGAATCACATGCCCTGAAACTCCTGCCCTGAAACTCCTGCACTGAAACACCTGCCCTGAATCTCATGCCCTGAAACTCATGCCCTAAACTTCATGCCCTGAAACTCAAGCCCTGAATCTCATGCCCTGAAAATCATGTCCTGAAACTCATGCCCTGAATCACATGCCCTAAAACTCCTGCCCTGAATCAGCTATCCAGAAACTCATGCCCTGAATTACATGCCCTGAAATACCTGCCCTGAATCTCATGCCCTGAAACTCATGCCCTGAATCTCATGCCCTGAAACTCCTGCCCTCAAACTCATGCACTGAAACTCATGCCCTGAAACTCCTGCACTGAAACTCATGCCATGAATCTCATATCCTGAAACTCATGCCCTGAATCTCATGCCCTGAATCTCATGCCCAGAAAATCATGCCCTGAAACTCAAGCCCTGAATCTCATGCACTGAAACTCATGCCCTAAATGTCATACCCTGAATCTCCTGCCCTGAAACTCATGCACTGATACTCATGCCCTGAATCACATGCCCTAAAACTCCTGCCCTGAATCATCTGCCCAGAAACTCATGCCCTGAATTACATGCCCTGAAATTCCTGCCCTGAATCTCATGCCCTGAAACTCATGCCCTGAATCTCATGCCCTGAAACTCCTGCCCTCAAACTCATGCACTGAAACTCATGCCCTGAATCTCATGCCCTGAAGCTCCTGCCCTCAAACTCATGCACTGAAACTCATGCCCTGAATCTCATGCCTTGAAACTCCTGCCCTCAAACTCATGCACTGAAACTCATGCCCTGAATCTCATGCCTTGAAACTCCTGTCCTGAATCACATGCCCTAAAACTCCTGCCCTGAATCAGCTGCCCAGAAACTCATGCCCTGAATTACATGCCCTGAAATACCTGCCCTGAATCTCATGCCCTGATACTCACGCCCTGAATCTCATGCCCTGAAACTCATGCACTGAAACTCATGCCATGAATCTCATATCCTGAAACTCACGCCCTGAATTACATGCCCTGAAACTCCTGCCCTGAAACTCATGCCCTGAAACTCATGCCCTGAATCTCATGCCCTGAAACTCCTGCACTGAAACACCTGCCCTGAATCTCCTGCCCTGAAACTCATGCCCTGAATCTCATGACCTGAATCTCATGCTTTGAAACTCGTGCACTGAATCTCATGACCTCAAGTTCCTGCACTGAAACTCATGCCCTGAATCTCATGTCCTGAAACTCCTGCCCTGAATCACCTACCCTGAAACTCATGCCCTGAATCTCCTGTCCTGAAACTCATGCCCTGAATCTCATGCCCTGAATCTCATGCCCTGAAACTCCTGCACTGAAACACCTGCCCTGAATCTCCTGCCCTGAAAATCATGCCCTGAATCTCATGCCCTGAAACTCAAGCCCTGAATCTGATGCCCTGAAACTCTTGCCCGAAATCACATACCCTGAAACTCCTGCCCTGAAACTCATGCACTGAAACTCATGCCCTGAATCACATGCCCTAAAACTCCTGCCCTGAATCATCTGCCCAGAAACTCATGCCCTGAATTACATGCCCTGAAATACCTGCCCTGAATCTCATGCCCTGAAACTCATGCCCTGAATCTCATGCCCTGAAACTCCTGCACTGAAACTCATGCCCTGAAACTCATGCCCTGAATCACATGCCCTATAACTCCTGCCCTGAATCAGCTGCCCAGAAACTCATGCCCTGAATTACATGCCCTGAAATATCCGCCCTGAATCTTATGCCCTGAAACTCATGCCCTGAATCTCATGCCCTGAAACTCCTGCCCTCAAACTCATGCACTGAAACTCATGCCCTGAATCTCATGCCTTGAAACTCCTGCCCTCAAACTTATGCACTGAAACTCATGCCCTGAAACTCCTGCACTGAAACTCATGCCATGAATCTCATATCCTGAAACTCATGCCCTGAATCTCATGCCCCGAAACTCCTGCACTGAAACACCTGCCCTGAATCTCCTGCCCTGAAAATCATGCCCTGAAACTCAAGCCCTGAATCTCATGCACTGAAACTCATGCCCTAAATCTCATACCCTGAATCTCCTGCCCTGAAACTCATGCACTGAAACTCATGCCCTGAATCACATGCCCTAAAACTCCTGCCCTGAATCATCTGCCCAGAAACTCATGCCCTGAATTACATGCCCTGAAATTCCTGCCCTGAATCTCATGCCCTGAAACTCATGCCCTGAATCTCATGCCCTGAAACTCCTGCCTTGAAACGCATGCCTTGAAACTCATTCCCTGAATCTCCTGTCCTAAAACTCATGCCCTGAATCTCATGCCCTGAATCTCATGCCCTGAAACTCCTGCACTGAAACACCTGCCCTGAATCTCCTGCTTTGAAACTCATGCCCTGAATCTCATGCCCTGAATCTCACGCTCTGAAACTCGTGCACTGAATCGCATGACCTCAAGGTCCTGCACTGAAACTCATGCCCTGAATCTCATGTCCTGAAACTCCTGCCCTGAATCACCTACCCTGAAACTCATGCCCTGAATCTCATGCCCTGAAACTCCTGCACTGAAACTCATGCCATGTATCTCATATCCTGAAACTCACGCCCTGAATCACATGCCCTGAAACTCCTGCCCTGAAACTCATGCCCTGAAACTCATGCCCTGAAACTCATGCCCTGAATCTCCTGTCCTGAAACTCATGCCCTGAATCTCATGCCCTGAATCTCATGCCCTGAAACTCCTGCACTGAAACACCTGCCCTGAATCTCCTGCCCTGAAAATCATGCCCTGAATCTCATGCCCTGAATCTCATGCTCTGAAACTCGTGCACTGAATCTCATGCCCTCAAGTTCCTGCACTGAAACTGATGCACTGAATCTCATGCCCTAAAATTCCTGCCCTGAATCATCTGCCCAGAAACTCATGCCCTAAATTACATGCCCTGAAATACCTACCCTGAATCTCATGCCCTGAAACTGATACTCTGAATCTCATGCCCTGAATCTCATGCCCTGAAACTCCTGCTCTGAAACACGTGCCCTGAATCTCCTGCCTTGAAAATCATGCCCTGAATCTCATGCCCTGAATGTCATGCTCTGAAACTCGTGCACTGAATCTCATGCCCTCAAGTTCCTGCACTGAAACTCATGCCCTGAATCTCATGCCCTGAAACTCATGCCCTGAACCTCATGCCCTGAAACTCAAGCCCTGAATCTCATGCCCTGAAACTCATGCCCTAAATCACATACCCTGAAACTCCTGCCCTGAAACTCATGCACTGAATCTCATGCCCTGAACCACATGCCCTAAAACTAATGCCCTGAATCATCTGCCTAGAAACTCATGCCCTGAATTACATGCCCTGAAATACCTGCCCTGAATCTCATGCACTGAAACTCATGCCCTGAATCTCATGCCTTGAAACTCCTGCCCTCAAATTCATGCACTGAAACTCATGCCCTGAATCTCATGCCCTGAAACACCTGCACTGAATCTCATGCCATGAATTTCATATCCTGAAACTGACGCCTTGAATCACATGCCCTGAAACTCCTGCCCTGAAACTCATGCCCTGAAACTCATGCCCTGAATCTCATGCCCTGAATCTCGTGCCCTGAAACTCCTGCACTGAAACACCTGCCCTCAATCTGCTGCCCTGAAAATGAAGCCCTGAATCTCATGCTCTAAAACTCGTGCACTGAATATCATGCCCTCAATTAACTGCACTGAAACTCATGCCCTGAATCTCATGCCCTGAAACTCATGCCCTGAACCTCATGCCCTGAATCTCATGCCCTGAAACTCCTGCACTGAAACACCTGCCCTGAATCTCCTGCCCTGAAACTCATGCCCTGAATCTCATGACCTGAATCTCATGCTTTGAAACTCGTGCACTGAATCTCATGACCTCAAGTTCCTGCACTGAAACTCATGCCCTGAATCTCATGTCCTGAAACTCCTGCCCTGAATCACCTACCCTGAAACTCATGCCCTGAATCTCATGCCCTGAAACTCCTGCACTGAAACTCATGCCATGAATCTCATATCCTGAAACTCACGCCCTGAATCACATGCCCTGAAACTCCTGCCCTGAAACTCATGCCCTGAAACTCATGCCCTGAAACTCATGCCCTGAATCTCCTGTCCTGAAACTCATGCCCTGAATCTCATGCCCTGAATCTCATGCCCTGAAACTCCTGCACTGAAACACCTGCCCTGAATCTCCTGCCCTGAAAATCATGCCCTGAATCTCATGCCCTGAATCTCATGCTCTGAAACTCATGCCCAGAATCTCATGCCCTGAAACTCAAGCCCTGAATCTCCTGTCCTAAAACTCATGCCCTGAATCTCATGCCCTGAATCTCATGCCCTGAAACTCCTGCACTGAAACACCTGCCCTGAATCTCCTGCCATGAAACTCATGCCCTGACTCTCAGGCCCTGAATCTCACGCTCTGAATCTCGTGCACTGAATCTCATGACCTCAAGTTCCTGCACTGAAACTCATACCCTGAATCACATGCCCTAAAACTCCTGCCCTGAATCATCTGCCCAGAAACTCATGCCCTGAATTACATGCCCTGAAATTCCTGCCCTGAATCTCATGCCCTGAATCTCATGCCCTGAATCTCATGTCCTGAAACTCCTGCCCTGAATCACCTACCCTTAAGCTCATGCCCTGAATCTCATGCCCTGAAACTCCTGCACTGAAACTCATGCCATGAATCTCATATCCTGAAACTCACGCCCTGAATCACATGCCCTGAAACACCTGCCCTGAAACTCATGCCCTGAAACTCATGCCCTGAAACTCATGCCCTGAATCTCATATCCTGAATCTCATGCCCTGAATCTCCTGCACTGAAACTCATGCCATGAATCTCATATCCTGAAACTCATGCCCTGAATCTCATGCCCTGAATCTCATGCCCAGAAACTCCTGCACTGAAACACCTGCCCTGAATCTCCTGCCCTGAAAATCATGCCCTGAAACTCAAGCCCTGAATCTCATGCACTGAAACTCATGCCCTAAATCTCATACCCTGAATCTCCTGCCCTGAAACTCATGCACTGAAACTCATGCCCTGAATCACATGCCCTAAAACTCCTGCCCTCAAACTCATGCAGTGAAACTCAAGCCCTGAATTTCATGCCTTGAAACTCCTGTCCTGAATCTCATGCCCTGAAACTCATGCCCTGAATCTCATGCCCTGAAACTCCTGCACTGAAACTCATGCCATGAATCTCATATCCTGAAAACTCACGCCCTGAATTACATGCCCTGAAACTCCTGCCTTGAAACGCATGCCCTGAAACTCATTCCCTGAATCTCTTGTCCTAAAACTCATGCCCTGAATCTCATGCCCTGAATCTCATGCCCTGAAACTCCTGCACTGAAACACCTGCCCTGAATCTCCTGCTTTGAAACTCATGCCCTGAATCTCACGCTCTGAAACTCGTGCACCGAATGTCATGACCTCAAGGTCCTGCACTGAAACTCATGCCCTGAATCTCATGTCCTGAAACTCCTGCCCTGAATCACCTACCCTGAAACTCATGCCCTGAATCTCATGCCCTGATACTCCTGCACTTAAACTCATGCCATGAATCTCATATCCTGGATTTCACGCCCTGAATCACATGCCCTGAAACTCCTGCCCTGAAACTCATGCCCTGAAACTCATGCCCTGAAACTCATGCCCTGAATCTCCTGTCCTGAAACTCATGCCCTGAATCTCATGCCCTGAATCTCATGCCCTGAAACTCCTGCACTGAAACACCTGCCCTGAATCTCCTGCCCTGAAAATGAAGCCCTGAATCTCATGCTCTAAAACTCGTGCACTGAATCTCATGCCCTCAATTAACTGCACTGAAACTCATGCCCTGAATCTCATGCCCTGAAACTCATGCCCTGAACCTCATGCCCTGAAACTCAAGCCCTGAATCTCATGCCCTGAAACTCTTGCCCTAAATCACATACCCTGAAACTCCTGCCCTGAAACTCATGCACTGAAACTCATGCCCTGAATCACATCCCCTAAAACTCCTGCCCTGAATCATCTGCCCAGAAACTCATGCCCTGAATTACATGCCCTGAAATACCTGCCCTGAATCTCATGCCCTGAAATTCATGCCCTGAATCTCATGCCCTGAAACTCCTGCACTGAAACTCATGCCCTGAAACTCATGCCCTGAATCACATGCCCTAAAACTCCTGCCCAAAATCAGCTGCCCAGAAACTCATGCCGTGAATTACATGCCCTGAAATATCTGGCCTGAATCTCATGCACTGAAACTCACGCCCTGAATTACATGCCCTGAAACTCCTGCCCTCAAACTCATGCACTGAAACTCATGCCCTGAATCTCATGCCTTGAAACTCCTGCCCTCAAACTTATGCACTGAAACTCATGCCCTGAATCTCCTGCACTGAAACTCATGCCATGAATCTCATATCCTGAAACTCATGCCCTGAATCTCATGCCCTGAATCTCATGCCCAGAAACTCCTGCACTGAAACACCTGCCCTGAATCTCCTGCCCTGAAAATCATGCCCTGAAACTCAAGCCCTGAATCTCCTGCCCTGAAACTCATGCACTGAAACTCATGCCCTGAATCACATGCCCTAAAACTCCTGCCCTGAATCATCTGCCCAGAAACTCATGCCCTGAATTACATGCCCTGAAATTCCTGCCCTGAATCTCATGCCCTGAAACTCATGCCCTGAATCTCATGCCCTGAAACTCCTGCCCTCAAACTCATGCAGTGAAACTCAAGCCCTGAATTTCATGCCTTGAAACTCCTGTCCTGAATCTCATGCCCTGAAACTCATGCCCTGAATATCATGCCCTGAAACTCCTGCACTGAAACTCATGCCATGAATCTCATATCCTGAAACTCACGCCCTGAATTACATACCCTGAAACTCCTGCCTTGAAACGCATGCCCTGAAACTCATTCCCTGAATCTCCTTTCCTAAAACTCATGCCCTGAATCTCATGCCCTGAATCACATGCCCTAAAACTCCTGCCCTGAATCATCTGCCCAGAAACTCATGCCCTGAATTACATGCCCTGAAATTCCTGCCCTGAATCTCATGCCCTGAAACTCATGCCCTGAATCTCATGCCCTGAAACTACTGCCCTCAAGCTCATGCAGTGAAACTCAAGCCCTGAATTTCATGCCTTGAAACTCCTGTCCTGAATCTCATGCCCTGAAACTCATGCCTGAATCTCATGCCCTGAAACTCCTAAACACTGAAACTCATGCCATGAATCTCATATCCTGAAACTCACGCCCTGAATTACATACCCTGAAACTCCTGCCTTGAAACGCATGCCCTGAAACTCATTCCCTGAATCTCCTGTCCTAAAACTCATGCCCTGAATCTCATGCCCTGAATCTCATGCCCTGAAATTCCTGCACTGAAACACCTGCCCTGAATCTCCTGCCCTGAAACTCATGCCCAGAATCTCATGCCCTGAATCTCATGCTCTGAAACTCGTGCACTGAATCTCATGCCCTCAAGTTCCTGCACTGAAACTCATGCCCTGAATCTCATGCCCTGAAACTCATGCCCTGAACCTCATGCCCTGAAACTCATGCACTGAATCTCATGCCCTGATCCACATGCCCTAAAACTAATGCCCTGAATCATCTGCCCAGAAACTCATGCCCTGAATTACATGCCCTGAAATTCCTGCCCTGAATCTCATGCCCTGAAACTCATGCCCTGAATCTCATGCCCTGAAACTCCTGCCCTCAACCTCATGCACTGAAACTCATGCCCTGAATCTCATGCCTTGAAACTCCTGCCCTCAAATTCATGCACTGAAACTCATGCCCTGAATCTCATGCCCTGAAACACCTGCACTGAATCTCATGCCCTGAAACTCATGCCCTGAATCTCATGCCCTGAATCTCGTGCCCTGAAACTCCTGCACTGAAACACCTGCCCTGAATCTCCTGCCCTGAAAATGAAGCCCTGAATCTCATGCTCTAAAGCTCGTGCACTGAATCTCATGCCCTCAATTAACTGCACTGAAACTCATGCCCTGAATCTCATGCCCTGAAACTCATGCCCTGAACCTCATGCCCTGAACCTCAAGCCCTGAATCTCATGCCCTGAAACTCTTGCCCTAAATCACATACCCTGAAACTCCTGCCCTGAAACTCATGCACTGAAACTCATGCCCTGAATCACATGCCCTAAAACTCCTGCCCTGAATCATCTGCCCAGAAACTCATGCCCTGAATTACATGCCCTGAAATACCTGCCCTGAATCTCATGCCCTGAAACTCATGCCCTGAATCTCATGCACTGAAACTCCTGCACTGAAACTCATGCACTGAAACTCATGCCCTGAATCACATGCCCTAAAACTCCTGCCCTGAATCTTCTGCCCAGAAACTCATGCCCTGAATTACATGCCCTGAAATACCTGCACTGAATCTCATGCCCTGAAACTCACGCCCTGAATCTCATGCCCTGAAACTCCTGCACTGAAACTCATGCCATGAATCTCATATCCTGAAACTCACGCCCTGAATTACATGCCCTGAAACTCCTGCCCTGAAACTCATGCCCTGAAACTCATGCCCTGAATCTCATGCCCTGAAACTCCTGCACTGAAGCACCTGCCCTGAATCTCCTGCCCTGAAACTCATGCCCTGAATCTCATGCCCGGAATCTCATGCTGTGAAACTCGTGCACTGAATCTCATGACCTCAAGTTCCTGCACTGAAACTCATGCCCTGAATCTCATGTCCTGAAACTCCTGCCCTGAATCACCTACCCTGAAACTCATGCCCTGAATCTCATGCCCTGAAACTCCTGCCCTGAAACTCATGCCCTGAAACTCATGCCCTGAAACTCATGCCCTGAAACTCCTGTCCTGAAACTCATGCCCTGAATCTCATGCCCTGAATCTCATGCCCTGAAACTCAAGCCCTGAATCTCATGCCCTGAAACTCATGCCCTAATTCACATACCCTGAAACTCCTGCCCTGAAACTCATGCACTCAAACTCATGCCCTGAATCACATGCCCTAAAACTCCTGCCCTGAAAGTCATGCCCTGAATCTCATGCCCTGAAACTCATGCCCTAAATCACATACCCTGAAACTACTGCCCTGAAACTCATGCACTGAAACTCATGCCCTGAATCACATGCACTAAAATTCCTGCCCTGAATCATCTGCCCAGAAACTCATGCCCTGAATTACATGCCCTGAAATACCTGCCCTGAATCTCATGCCCTGAAACTCATGCCCTGAATCTCATGCCCTGAATCTCATGCTCTGAAACTCGTGCACTGAATCTCATGCCCTCAAGTTCCTGCACTGAAACTCATGCCCTGAATCTCATGCCCTGAAACTCATGCCCTGAACCTCATGCCCTGAAACTCATGCTCTAAATCGCATACCCTGAAACTCCTGCCCTGAAAGTCATGCACTGAAACTCATGCCCTGAATCACATGCCCTAAAACTCATGCCCTGAATCATCTGCCCAGAAACTCATGCCCTGAATTACATGCCCTGAAATACCTGCCCTGAATGTCATGCCCTGAAACTCATGCCCTGAATCTCATGCCCTGAAACTCCTGCCCTCAAACTCATGCACTGAAACTCATGCCCTGAATCTCATGCCTTGAAACTCCTGCCCTCAAACTCATGCACTGAAACTCATGCCCTGAATCTCATGCCCTGAAACACCTGCACTGAAACTCATGCCATGAATCTCATATCCTGAAACTCACGCCTTGTATCACATGCCCTGAAACTCCTGCCCTGAAACTCATGCCCTGAAACTCATGCCCTGAAACTCATGCTCTGAATCTCATGCCCTGAATCTCGTGCCCTGAAACTCCTGCACTGAAACACCTGCCCTGAATCTCATGCCCTGAAACTCATGCCCTGAAACTCATGCCCCGAATCTCGTGCCCTGGTACTCCTGCACTGAAACTCATGCCATGAATATCATATCCTGAAACTCACGCCCTGAATTACATGCCCTGAAACTCCTGCCCTGAAACTCATGCCCTGAAACTCATGCCCTGAATCTCATGCCCTGAAACTCCTGCCCTCAAACTCATGCACTGAAACTCATGCCCTGAATCTCATGCCTTGAAACTCCTGCCCTCAAACTCATGCACTGAAACTCATCCCCTGAATCTCATGCCTTCAAACTCCTGCCCTCAAACTCATGCACTGCAACTCATGCCCGGAATCTCATGCCCTGAAACTCCTGCACTGAAACTCATGCCATGAATCTCATATCCTGAAACTCACGCCCTGAATCACATGCCCTGAAACTCCTGCCCTGAAACTCATGCCCTGAAACTCATGCCCTGAATCTCATGCCCTGAATCTCTTGCCCTGAAACTCCGGCACTGAAACACCTGCCCTGCATCTCCTGTCCTGAAAATCATGCCCTGAATCTCATGCCCTGAATCTCATGCTCTGAAACTCGTGCACTGAATCATCTGGACAGAAACTCATGCCCTGAATTACATGCCCTGAAATACCTGCCCTGAATCTCATGCCCTGAAACTCATGCCCTGAATCTCATGCCCTGAAGCTCCTTCCCTCAAACTCATGCACTGAAACTCATGCCCTGAATCTCATGCCTTGAAACTCCTGCCCTCAAACTCATGCACTGAAACTCATGCCCTGAATCTCATGCCTTGAAACTCCTGTCCTGAATCTCATGCCCTGAAACTCATGCCCTGAGTCTCATGCCCTGAAACTCCTGTACTGAAACTCATGCCATGAATCTCATATCCTGAAACTCACACCGTGAATTACATGCCCTGAAATACCTGCCCTGAATCTCATGCCCTGAAACTCATGCCCTGAAACTCCTGCACTGAAACTCATGCACTGAAACTCATGCCCTGAATCACATGCCCTAAAACTCCTGCCCTGAATCATCTGCACAGAAACTCATGCCCTGAATCTCGTGCCCGAAACTCCTGCACTGAAACTCATGCCATGAATCTCATGTCCTGAAACTCACGCCCTGAAACTCCTGCTCTGAAACTCATCCCTGAAACTCATGCCCTGAAACTCATGCCCTGAATCTCCTGTCCTAAATCTCATGCCCTGAATCTCATGCCCTGAATCTCATGCCCTGAAACTCCTGCACTGAAACAAATGTCCTGAATCTCCTGCCCTGAAACTCATGCCCTGAATCTCATGCCCTGAATCTCACGCTCTGAAACTCGTGCACTGAATCTTATTACCTCAAGTTCCTGCACTGAAACTCATGCCCCGAATCTCATGTCCTGAAACTCCTGCCCTGAATCACCTACCCTTAAACTCATGCCCTGAATCTCATGCCTTGAAACTCCTGCACTGAAACTCATGCCATGAATCTCATATCCTGAAACTCACGCCCTGAATCACATGCCCTGAAACACCTGCCCTGAAACTCATGCCCTGAAACTCATGCCCTGAAACTCATGCCCTGAATCTCATACCCTGAATCTCATGCCCTGAAAGTCCTGAACTGAAACACCTGCCCTGAATCTCCTGCCCTGAAACTCATGCACTGAAACTCATGCCCTGAATCACATGCACTGAAACTCATGCTCTGAATCTCATGCCCTGAAACTCCTGCACTGAAACTCATGCCATGAATCTCATATCCTGAAACTCACGCCCTGAATCACATGCCCTGAAACTCCTGCCCTGAAACTCATGCATTGAAACTCCTGCCCTCAAACTCATGCACTGAAACTCATGCTCTGAATCTCATGCCCCGAAACTCCTGCAAAGAAACTCATGCCATGAATCTCATATCCTGAAACTCAGGCCCTGAATCACACGCCCTGAAACTCCTGCCCTGAAACTCAAGCCCTGAAACTCATGCCCTGAAACTCATGCGCTGAATCTCATGCCCTGAAAGTCATGCCCTGAATCTCATGCCCTGAATCTCATGCTCTGAAACTCGTGCACTGAATCTCATGCCCTGAAAGTCCTGCCCTGAAACTCCTTCACTGAAACACCTGCCCTGAATCTCCTATCCTGAAAATCATGCCCTGAATCTCATGCCCTGAATCTCATGCTCTGAAACTCGTGCACTGAATCTCATGCCCTCAAGTTCCTGCACTGAAACTCATGCCCTGAATCTCATGCCCTGAAACTCATGCCCTGAACCTCATGCCCTGAAACTCAAGCCCTGAATCTCATGCTCTGAAAGTCATGCCCTAAATCATATACCCTGAAACTCCTGCCCTGAATCTCATGCCCTGAAACTCATGCCCTGAATCTCATGCCCTAAACGCCTGCACTGAAACTCATGCCATGAATCTCATATCCTGAAACTCACGCCCTGAATTACATGCCCTGAAACTCCTGCCCTGAAACTCATGCCCTGAATCTCCTGTCCTAAAACTCATGCCCTGAATCTCATGCCCTGAATCTCATGCCCTGAAACTCCTGCACTGAAACACCTGCCCTGAATCTCCTGCCCTGAAACTCATGCCCTGAATCTCATGCCCTGAATCTCACGCTCTGAAACTCGTGCACTGAATCTCATTACCTCAAGTTCCTGCACTGAAACTCATGCCCTGAATCGCATGTCCTGAAACTCCTGCCCTGAATCACCTACCCTGAAACTCATGCCCTGAATCTCATGCCCTGAAACTCCTGCACTGAAACTCATGCCATGAATCTCATATCCTGAAACTCACGCCCTGAATTACATGCCCTGAAACTCCTGCCCTGAAACTCCTGCCCTGAATCATCTGCCCAGAAACTCATGCCCTGAATTACAAGCCCTGAAATACCTGCCCTGAATCTCATGCCCTGAAACTCATGCCCTGAATCTCATGCCCTGAAACTCCTGCCCTCAAACTCATGCACTGAAACTCATGCCCTGAATCTCATGCCTTGAAACTCCTGCCCTCAAACTCATGCACTGAAACTCATCCCCTGAATCTCATGCCTTCAAACTCCTGCCCTCAAACTCATGCACTGCAACTCATGCCATGAATCTCATATCCTGAAACTCACGCCCTGAATTACATGCCCTGAAACTGCTGCCCTGAAACTCATGCCCTGAAACATATGTCCTGAAACTCATGCCCTGAATCTCCTGTCCTAAAACTCATGCCCTGAATCTCATGCCCTGAATCTCATGCCCTGAAACTCTTGCACTGAAACACCTGCCGTGAATCTCCTGCCCTGAAACTCATGCCCCGAATCTCATCCCCTGAATCTCACGCTCTGAAACTCGTGCACTGAATCTCATTACCTCAAGTTCCTGCACTGAAACTCATGCCCTGAATCGCATGTCCTGAAACTCCTGCCCTGAATCACCTACCCTGAAACTCATGCCCTGAATCTCATGCCCCGAAACTCCTGCACTGAAACTCATGCCAAGAATCTCATATCCTGAAACTCACGCCCTGAATCACATGCCCTGAAACTCCTGCCCTGAAACTCATGCCCTGAAACTCATGCCCTGAAACTCATGCCCTGAATCTCCTGTCCTGAAACTCATGCCCTGAATCTCTTGCCCTGAAAATCATGCCCTGAATCTCATGCCCTGAATCTCATGCTCTGAAACTCGTGCACTGAATCTCATGCCCTCAAGTTCCTGCACTGAAACTCATGCCCTGAACCTCATGCCCTGAAACTCAAGCCCTGAAACTCATGCACTGAAACTCTTGCCCTGAATCTCATGCCCTAAAACTTCTGCCCTGAATCATCAGCCCAGAAACTCATGCCCTGAATTACATGCCCTGAAATACCTGCCCTGAATCTCATGCCCTGAAACTCATGCCCTGAATCTCATGCCCTGAAACTCCTGCCCTCAAACTCATGCACTGAAACTCATGCCCTGAATCTCATGCCTTGAAACTCCTGCCCTCAAACTCATGCACTGAAACTCATCCCCTGAATCTCATGCCTTCAAACTCCTGCCCTCAAACTCATGCACTGCAACTCATGCCCGGAATCTCATGCCCTGAAACTCCTGCACTGAAACTCATGCCATGAATCTCATATCATGAAACTCACGCCCTGAATCACATGCCCTAAAACTCCTGCCCTGAAACTCATGCCCTGAAACTCATGCCCTGAATCTCATGCCCTGAATCTCTTGCCCTGAAACTCCGGCACTGAAACACCTGCCCTGCATCTCCTGCCCTGAAAATCATGCCCTGAATCTCATGCCCTGAATCTCATGCTCTGAAACTCGTGCACTGAATCATCTGGCCAGAAACTCATGCCCTGAATTACATGCCCTGAAATACCTGCCCTGAATCTCATGCCCTGAAACTCATGCCCTGAATCTCATGCCCTGAAGCTCCTTCCCTCAAACTCATGCACTGAAACTCATGCCCTGAATCTCATGCCTTGAAACTCCTGCCCTCAAACTCATGCACTGAAACTCATGCCCTGAATCTCATGCCTTGAAACTCCTGTCCTGAATCTCATGCCCTGAAACTCATGCCCTGAGTCTCATGCCCTGAAACTCCTGTACTGAAACTCATGCCATGAATCTCATATCCTGAAACTCACACCGTGAATTACATGCCCTGAAACTCCTGCCCTGAAACTCATGCCCTGAAACTCATGCCCTGAAACTCATGCCCTGAATCTCCTGTCCTAAAACTCATGCCCTGAATCTCATGCCCTGAAACTCCTGCACTGAAACACCTGCCCTGAATCTCCCGCCCTGAAACTCATGCCCTGAATCTCATGCCCTGAATCTCACGCTCTGAAACTCGTGCACTGAATCTCATTACCTCAAGTTCATGCACTGAAACTCATGCCCTGAATCTCATGTCCTGAAACTCCTGCCCTGAATCACCTACCCTGAAACTCATGCCCTGAAACTACTGCACTGAAACTCCTGCCATGAATCTCATGTCCTGAAACTCACGCCCTGAATCACATGCCCTGAAACTCCTGCCCTGAAACTCATGCACTGCAACTCATGCCCTGAATCACATGCCCTAAAACTCCTTCCCCTGAATCATCTGCCCAGAAACTCATGCCCTGAATTACATGCCCTGAAATACCTGCCCTGAATCTCATGCCCTGAAACTCATGCCCTGAAACTCCTGCACTGAAACTCATGCACTGAAACTCATGCCCTGAATCACATGCCCTAAAACTCCTGCCCTGAATCATCTGCACAGAAACTCATGCCCTGAATCTCATGCCCGAAACTCCTGCACTGAAACTCATGCCATGAATCTCATGTCCTGAAACTCACGCCCTGAAACTCCTGCTCTGAAACTCATCCCTGAAACTCATGCCCTGAAACTCATGCCCTGAATCTCCTGTCCTAAATCTCATGCCCTGAATCTCATGCCCTGAATCTCATGCCCTGAAACTCCTGCACTGAAACAAATGTCCTGAATCTCCTGCCCTGAAACGCATGCCCTGAATCTCATGCCCTGAATCTCACGCTCTGAAACTCGTGCACTGAATCTTATTACCTCAAGTTCCTGCACTGAAACTCATGCCCCGAATCTCATGTCCTGAAACTCCTGCCCTGAATCACCTACCCTTAAACTCATGCCCTGAAACTCCTGCACTGAAACTCATGCCATGAATCTCATATCCTGAAACTCACGCCCTGAATCACATGCCCCGAAACACCTGCCCTGAAACTCATGCCCTGAAACTCATGCCCTGAAACTCATGCCCTGAATCTCATACCCTGAATCTCATGCCCTGAAACTCCTGAACTGAAACACCTGCCCTGAATCTCCTGCCCTGAAAATCATGCCCTGAATCTCATGCCCTGAATCTGATGCTCTGAAACTCGTGCACTGAATCTCATGCCCTCAAGTTCCTGCACTGAAACTCATGCCCTGAACCTCATGCCCGGAAACTCAAGCCCTGAATCTCATACCCTAAAATCATGCCCGAAATCACATACCCTGAAACTCCTGCCCTGAAACTCATGCACTGAAACTCATGCTCTGAATCTCATGCCCTGAAACTCCTGCACTGAAACTCATGCCATGAATCTCATATCCTGAAACTCACGCCCTGAATCACATGCCCTGAAACTCCTGCCCTGAAACTCATGCATTGAAACTCCTGCCCTCAAACTCATGCACTGAAACTCATGCTCTGAATCTCATGCCCCGAAACTCCTGCAAAGAAACTCATGCCATGAATCTCATATCCTGAAACTCAGGCCCTGAATCACACGCCCTGAAACTCCTGCCCTGAAACTCAAGCCCTGAAACTCATGCCCTGAAACTCATGCCCTGAATCTCATGCCCTGAAAGTCATGCCCTGAATCTCATGCCCTGAATCTCATGCTCTGAAACTCGTGCACTGAATCTCATGCCCTGAAAGTCCTGCACTGAAACTCATGCCCTGAAAGTCATGCCCCGAATCTCATGCCCTGAATCTCATGCCCTGAAACTCCTTCACTGAAACACCTGCCCTGAATCTCCTGCCCTGAAAATCATGCCCTGAATCTCATGCCCTGAATCTCATGCTCTGAAACTCGTGCACTGAATCTCATGCCCTCAAGTTCCTGCACTGAAACTCATGCCCTGAATCTCATGCCCTGAAACTCATGCCCTGAACCTCATGCCCTGAAACTCAAGCCCTGAATCTCATGCTCTGAAACTCATGCCCTAAATCATATACCCTGAAACTCCTGCACTGAAACTCATGCCCTGAATCGCATGTCCTGAAACTCCTGCCCTGAATCACCTACCCTGAAACTCATGCCCTGAATCTCATGCCCTGAAACTCCTGCACTGAAACTCATGCCATGAATCTCATATCCTGAAACTCACGCCCTGAATCACATGCCCTGAAACTCCTGCCCTGAAACTCATGCATTGAAACTCCTGCCCTCAAACTCATGCACTGAAACTCATGCTCTGAATCTCATGCCCCGAAACTCCTGCAAAGAAACTCATGCCATGAATCTCATATCCTGAAACTCAGGCCCTGAATCACACGCCCTGAAACTCCTGCCCTGAAACTCAAGCCCTGAAACTCATGCCCTGAAACTCATGCGCTAAATCTCATGCCCTGAAAGTCATGCCCTGAATCTCATGCCCTGAATCTCATGCTCTGAAACTCGTGCACTGAATCTCATGCCCTGAAACTCCTGCCCTGAAACTCCTTCACTGAAACACCTGCCCTGAATCTCCTATCCTGAAAATCATGCCCTGAATCTCATGCCCTGAATCTCATGCTCTGAAACTCGTGCACTGAATCTCATGCCCTCAAGTTCCTGCACTGAAACTCATGCCCTGAATCTCATGTCCTGAAACTCATGCCCTGAACCTCATGCCCTGAAACTCAAGCCCTGAATCTCATGCTCTGAAACTCATGCCCTAAATCATATACCCTGAAACTCCTGCCCTGAATCTCATGCCCTGAAACTCATGCCCTGAATCTCATGCCCTAAACGCCTGGACTGAAACTCATGCCATGAATCTCATATCCTGAAACTCACGCCCTGAATTACATGCCCTGAAACTCCTGCCCTGAAACTCATGCCCTGAATCTCCTGTCCTAAAACTCATGCCCTGAATCTCATGCCCTGAATCTCATGCCCTGAAACTCCTGCACTGAAACACCTGCCCTGAATCTCCTTCCCTGAAACTCATGCCCTGAATCTCATGCCCTGAATCTCACGCTCTGAAACTCGTGCACTGAATCTCATTACCTCAAGTTCCTGCACTGAAACTCATGCCCTAATCGCATGTCCTGAAACTCCTGCCCTGAATCACCTACCCTGAAACTCATGCCCTGAATCTCATGCCCTGAAACTCCTGCACTGAAACTCATGCCATGAATCTCATATCCTGAAACTCACGCCCTGAATTACATGCCCTGAAACTCCTGCCCTGAAACTCCTGCCCTGAATCATCTGCCCAGAAACTCATGCCCTGAATTACAAGCCCTGAAATACCTGCCCTGAATCTCATGCCTGAAACTCATGCCCTGAAACTCCTGCCCTCAAACTCATGCACTGAAAGTCATGCCCTGAATCTCATGCCTTGAAACTCCTGCCCTCAAACACATGCACTGAAACTCATCCCCTGAATCTCATGCCTTCAAACTCCTGCCCTCAAACTCATGCACTGCAACTCATGCCATGAATCTCATATCCTGAAACTCACGCCCTGAATTACATGCCCTGAAACTCCTGCCCTGAAACTCATGCCCTAATCGCATGTCCTGAAACTCCTGCCCTGAATCACCTACCCTGAAACTCATGCCCTGAATCTCATGCCCTGAAACTCCTGCACTGAAACTCATGCCATGAATCTCATATCCTGAAACTCACGCCCTGAATTACATGCCCTGAAACTCCTGCCCTGAAACTCCTGCCCTGAATCATCTGCCCAGAAACTCATGCCCTGAATTACAAGCCCTGAAATACCTGCCCTGAATCTCATGCCCTGAAACTCATGCCCTGAAACTCCTGCCCTCAAACTCATGCACTGAAAGTCATGCCCTGAATCTCATGCCTTGAAACTCCTGCCCTCAAACACATGCACTGAAACTCATCCCCTGAATCTCATGCCTTCAAACTCCTGCCCTCAAACTCATGCACTGCAACTCATGCCATGAATCTCATATCCTGAAACTCACGCCCTGAATTACATGCCCTGAAACTCCTGCCCTGAAACTCATGCCCTGAATCATATGTCCTGAAACTCATGCCCTGAATCTCCTGTCCTAAAACTCATGCCCTGAATCTCATGCCCTGAATCTCATGCCCTGAAACTCTTGCACTGAAACACCTGCCCTGAATCTCCTGCCCTGAAACTCATGCCCCGAATCTCATCCCCTGAATCTCACGCTCTGAAACTCGTGCACTGAATCTCATTACCTCAAGTTCCTGCACTGAAACTCATGCCCTGAATCGCATGTCCTGAAACTCCTGCCCTGAATCACCTACCCTGAAACTCATGCCCTGAATCTCATGCCCCAAAACTCCTGCACTGAAACTCATGCCAAGAATCTCATATCCTGAAACTCACGCCCTGAATCATATGCCCTGAAACTCCTGCCCTGAAACTCATGCCCTGAAACTCATGCCCTGAAACTCATGCCCTGAATCTCCTGTCCTGAAACTCATGCCCTGAATCTCTTGCCCTGAAACTCCTGCACTGAAACACCTGCCCTGAATCTCCTGCCCTGAAAATCATGCCCTGAATCTCATGCCCTGAATCTCATGCTCTGAAACTCGTGCACTGAATCTCATGCCCTCAAGTTCCTGCACTGAAACTCATGCCCTGAACCTCATGCCCTGAAACTCAAGCCCTGAATCTCATGCCCTGAAACTCATGCCCTAAATCACATACGCTGAAAGTCCTGCCCTGAAACTCATGCACTGAAACTCTTGCCCTGAATCTCATGCCCTAAAACTCCTGCCCTGAATCATCAGCCCAGAAACTCATGCCCTGAATTACATGCCCTGAAATACCTGCCCTGAATCTCATGCCCTGAAACTCATGCCCTGAATCTCATGCCCTGAAACTCCTGCCCTCAAACTCATGCACTGAAACTCATGCCCTGAATCTCATGCCTTGAAACTCCTGCCCTCAAACTCATGCACTGAAACTCATGCCCTGAATCTCATGCCTTGAAACTCCTGTCCTGAATCTCATGCCCTGAAACTCATGCCCTGAGTCTCATGCCCTGAAACTCCTGTACTGAAACTCATGCCATGAATCTCATATCCTGAAACTCACACCGTGAATTACATGCCCTGAAACTCCTGCCCTGAAACTCATGCCCTGAAACTCATGCCCTGAAACTCATGCCCTGAATCTCCTGTCCTAAAACTCATGCCCTGAATCTCATGCCCTGAAACTCCTGCACTGAAACACCTGCCCTGAATCTCCCGCCCTGAAACTCATGCCCTGAATCTCATGCCCTGAATCTCACGCTCTGAAACTCGTGCACTGAATCTCATTACCTCAAGTTCATGCACTGAAACTCATGCCCTGAATCTCATGTCCTGAAACTCCTGCCCTGAATCACCTACCCTGAAACTCATGCCCTGAAACTACTGCACTGAAACTCCTGCCATGAATCTCATGTCCTGAAACTCACGCCCTGAATCACATGCCCTGAAACTCCTGCCCTGAAACTCATGCACTGCAACTCATGCCCTGAATCACATGCCCTAAAACTCCTTCCCCTGAATCATCTGCCCAGAAACTCATGCCCTGAATTACATGCCCTGAAATACCTGCCCTGAATCTCATGCCCTGAAACTCATGCCCTGAAACTCCTGCACTGAAACTCATGCACTGAAACTCATGCCCTGAATCACATGCCCTAAAACTCCTGCCCTGAATCATCTGCACAGAAACTCATGCCCTGAATCTCATGCCCGAAACTCCTGCACTGAAACTCATGCCATGAATCTCATGTCCTGAAACTCACGCCCTGAAACTCCTGCTCTGAAACTCATCCCTGAAACTCATGCCCTGAAACTCATGCCCTGAATCTCCTGTCCTAAATCTCATGCCCTGAATCTCATGCCCTGAATCTCATGCCCTGAAACTCCTGCACTGAAACAAATGTCCTGAATCTCCTGCCCTGAAACGCATGCCCTGAATCTCATGCCCTGAATCTCACGCTCTGAAACTCGTGCACTGAATCTTATTACCTCAAGTTCCTGCACTGAAACTCATGCCCCGAATCTCATGTCCTGAAACTCCTGCCCTGAATCACCTACCCTTAAACTCATGCCCTGAAACTCCTGCACTGAAACTCATGCCATGAATCTCATATCCTGAAACTCACGCCCTGAATCACATGCCCTGAAACACCTGCCCTGAAACTCATGCCCTGAAACTCATGCCCTGAAACTCATGCCCTGAATCTCATACCCTGAATCTCATGCCCTGAAACTCCTGAACTGAAACACCTGCCCTGAATCTCCTGCCCTGAAAATCATGCCCTGAATCTCATGCCCTGAATCTGATGCTCTGAAACTCGTGCACTGAATCTCATGCCCTCAAGTTCCTGCACTGAAACTCATGCCCTGAACCTCATGCCCTGAAACTCAAGCCCTGAATCTCATACCCTAAAATCATGCCCGAAATCACATACCCTGAAACTCCTGCCCTGAAACTCATGCACTGAAACTCATGCTCTGAATCTCATGCCCTGAAACTCCTGCACTGAAACTCATGCCATGAATCTCATATCCTGAAACTCACGCCCTGAATCACATGCCCTGAAACTCCTGCCCTGAAACTCATGCATTGAAACTCCTGCCCTCAAACTCATGCACTGAAACTCATGCTCTGAATCTCATGCCCCGAAACTCCTGCAAAGAAACTCATGCCATGAATCTCATATCCTGAAACTCAGGCCCTGAATCACACGCCCTGAAACTCCTGCCCTGAAACTCAAGCCCTGAAACTCATGCCCTGAAACTCATGCCCTGAATCTCATGCCCTGAAAGTCATGCCCTGAATCTCATGCACTGAATCTCATGCTCTGAAACTCGTGCACTGAATCTCATGCCCTGAAAGTCCTGCCCTGAAACTCATGCCCTGAAAGTCATGCCCCGAATCTCATGCCCTGAATCTCATGCCCTGAAACTCCTTCACTGAAACACCTGCCCTGAATCTCCTGCCCTGAAAATCATGCCCTGAATCTCATGCCCTGAATCTCATGCTCTGAAACTCGTGCACTGAATCTCATGCCCTCAAGTTCCTGCACTGAAACTCATGCCCTGAATCTCATGCCCTGAAACTCATGCCCTGAACCTCATGCCCTGAAACTCAAGCCCTGAATCTCATGCTCTGAAACTCATGCCCTAAATCATATACCCTGAAACTCCTGCCCTGAATCTCATGCCCTGAAACTCATGCCCTGAATCTCATGCCCTAAACGCCTGCACTGAAACTCATGCCATGAATCTCATATCCTGAAACTCACGCCCTGAATTACATGCCCTGAAACTCCTGCCCTGAAACTCATGCCCTGAATCTCCTGTCCTAAAACTCATGCCCTGAATCTCATGCCCTGAATCTCATGCCCTGAAACTCCTGCACTCAAACACCTGCCCTGAATCTCCTGCCCTGAAACTCATGCCCTGAATCTCATGCCCTGAATCTCACGCTCTGAAACTCGTGCACTGAATCTCATTACCTCAAGTTCCTGCATTGAAACTCATGCCCTGAATCGCATGTCCTGAAACTCCTGCCCTGAATCACCTACCCTGAAACTCATGCCCTGAATCTCATGCCCTGAAACTCATGCACTGAAACTCATGCCATGAATCTCATATCCTGAAACTCACGCCCTGAATTACATGCCCTGAAACTCCTGCCCTGAAACTCCTGCCCTGAATCATCTGCCCAGAAACTCATGCCCTGAATTACAAGCCCTGAAATACCTGCCCTGAATCTCATGCCCTGAAACTCATGCCCTGAATCTCATGCCTTGAAACTCCTGCCCT
>NW_027276301.1:0-41684 GCF_030028105.1 Mobula birostris | reverse complement strand
AGCACTTCCTCGCTTGTATCCACAGTCATACATAGACCACTTCCTCGCTGCTCTCCACAGTCATACAGAGAGCACTTCCTCCCTCCTCCCCACAGTCATACAGAGAGCACTTCCTCGCTCCTCTCCACAGTCGTACTGAGAGCACATCCTCGCTCCTCCCCGCTGTCATACAGAGAGCTCTTCTTCGCTCCTCCCCACAATCATACATAGAACACTTCCTCGTTCCTCCCCACAGTCATACAGAGAGCACTTCCTAGCTCCTCTCCACAGTCATACATAGAGCACTTCCTCGTTCCTCCCCACAGTCATACAGAGAGCACTTCCTCGCTCCTCCCCACAGTCATAGAGAGAGCACTTCCTCGCTCCTCTCCACTGTAATACAGAGAGCAGTTCCTTGCTGCTCCCCACAGTCATACAGAGAGCACTTCCTCGCTCCTCCCCACAGTCATAGAGAGAGCACTTCCTCGCTCCTCCCCACAGTCATACATAGAGTACTTCCTCGCTCATCTCCACAGTCATACAGAGAGCACTTCCTCGCTCCTGTCCATAGTCATAGAGAGAGCACTTCCTCGCTCCTCCCCACATTCATACAGAGAGCACTTACTCGCTCCTCCCCACAGTCATAAATAGAGCACGTCCAAGCTCCTCCACACAGTAATAGAGAGAACACTTCCACGCTCCTCGCCACAGTCAGACAAGGAGCACTTCCTCGCTCCTCCCCACAGTCATACAGAGAGCACTTCCTCGCTCCTCTCCACAGTCATACAGAGAGCACTTCCCCGTTCCTCTCCACAGTCATACATAGAGCACTTCCCCGTTCCTCTCCACATTCATACAGAGAGCAGTTCCTCGCTGCTCCCCACAGTCATACATAGCGCACTTCCTCGCTCCCCTCCACAGTCGTACAGAGAGCACCACCTTGCTCCTCTCCACAGTCAGACATAGAGCTCCTCCTCGCTCTTCCCCACCTTCATACAGAGAGCACTTACTCGTTTCTCCCCACAGTCATACACAGAGCACTTCCTCGCTCCTCCCCACAGTCATACATAGAGAACGTCCACGCTCCTCCACACAGTCATAGAGAGAACACATCTTCGCTCCTCCCCACAGTCATACATAGAGCACTTCCACGCTCTTCCGCACAGTCATACAGAGAACACTTCCTCGCAACTCCACACAGTCATACAGAGAGCACTTCCTCGCTCCTCTTCACAGTCATACATAGAGCACTTCCTCACTCCTCCCCACAGTCATTCAGAGAGCACTTCCTCGCTCCTCCCCACAGTCATACAGAGAGCACTTCCTCGCTCCTCCCCACAGTCATACATAGAGCACTTCTTCGCTCCTCCCCACAATCATACATAGAGCACTTCCTCGCTCCTCTCCACAGTCAGACATAGAGCTCCTCCTCACTCTTCCCCACAGTCATACATAGAGCACTTCCACGTTCTTCCGCACAGTCATACAGGGAACACTTCCTCGCTCCTCCACACAGTCATAAATAGAGCACTTCCTCGCCCCTCTCCACAGTCATACTGATAACACTTCCTCGCTCCTCCCCACAGTCATACAGAGAGCACTTCTTCGCTCCTCCCCACAATCATACATAGAGCACTTCCTCGCTGCTCCCCACAGTCATTCATAGAGCACTTCCTCGCTCCTCTCCACAGTCATACAGAGAGCACTACCTTGCTCCTCTCCACAGTCAGACATAGAGCTCTTCCTCGCTCTTCCCCACAGTCATACATAGAGCACTTCCTCGCTCCTGTCCACAATTATACAGAGAGCACTTCCTCGCTCCTCCCCACAGTCATAAATAGAGCACTTCCTCGCCCCTCTCCACAGTCATACTGATAACACTTCCTCGCTCCTCCCCACAGTCATACAGAGAGCACTTCTTCGCTCCTCCCCACAATCATACATAGAGCACTTCCTCGCTCCTCTCCACAGTCATACAGAGAGCACTTCCCCGTTCCTCTCCACATTCATACAGAGAGCACTTCCTCGCTCTTCCCCCACAGTCATACATAGAGCACTTCCTCGCTCATCTCCACAGTCATACAGAGCGCACTTCCTCGCTCCTGTCCATAGACATTCAGAGAGCACTTCCTCGCTCCTCCCCACAGTCATACAGAGAGCACTTCCTCGCTCCTCTCCACAGTCATACAGAGAGCACTTCCTCGCTCGTATCCACAGTCATACATAGAGAACTTCCTCGCTCTTCTCCACAGTCATACAGAGAGCACTTCCTCGCTCCTCTCCACAGTGATACAGAGAGCACTTCCTCGCTCCTCTCCAGTCATACATAGAGCACTTCCTCGCTCCTCCCCACAGTCATAGAGAGAGCACTTCCTCGCTCCTCTCCACTGTAATACACAGAGCAGTTCCTTGCTGCTCCCCACAGTCATACATATAGCACTTCCTCACTCCTCCCCACAGTCATAAATAGAGCACTTCCTCGCCCCTCTCCACAGTCATACTGATAACACTTCCTCGTTCCTCCCCACTGTCATACAGAGAGCACTTACTCGCTCCACCCCACAGTCATACAGAGAGCACTTCCTCGCTCCTCTCCACAGTCATACAGAGAGCACTTCCCCGTTCCTCTCCACATTCATACAGAGAGCAGTTCCTCGCTGCTCCCCACAGTCATACATAGCGCACTTCCTCGCTCCCCTCCACAGTCGTACAGAGAGCACCACCTTGCTCCTCTCCACAGTCAGACATAGAGCTCCTCCTCGCTCTTCCCCACATTCATACAGAGAGCACTTACTCGTTCCTTCCCACAGTCATACAGAGAGCACTTCCTCGCTCCTCTCCACAGTCATACAGAGAGCACTTCCTCGCTCCTCTCCATAGTCATAGAGAGAGCACTTCCTCGCTCCTCCCCACATTCATACAGAGAGCACTTCCTCGCTCCTCCCCACAGTCATACATAGAGCACGTCCAAGCTCCTCCACACAGTCATAGAGAGAACACTTCCTCGCTCCTCCCCACAGTCATAAATAGAGCACTTCCACGCTCTTCCGCACAGTCGTACGGAGAACACTTCCTCGCTCCTGTCCGCAGTCATACAGAGAGCACTTCCTCGCTCCTCCCCACAGTCATAGAAAGAGCACTTCCTCGCTCCTCTCCACTGTCATACAGAGAGCACTTCCTCGCTCGTGTCCACAGTCATACATAGACCACTTCCTCGTTCGTATCCACAGTCATACAGAGAGCACTTCCTCACTCCTCTCCACAGTCATACATAGAGCTCTACCTCGCTCTTCCCCACAGTCATACAGAGAGCACTTCCTCGCTCCTCTCCACAGTCATACAGAGAGCACTTCCTCGCTCCTCTCCAGTCATACATAGAGCACTTCCTCGCTCCTCCCCACATTCATAGAGAGAGCACTTCCTCGCTCCTCTCCACTGTAATACACAGAGCAGTTCCTTGCTGCTCCCCACAGTCATACATATAGCACTTCCTCGCTCCTCTCCACAGTCATACAGAGAGCACTTCCTCGCTCGTATTCACTGTCATACATAGAGAACTTCCTCGCTCCTCTCCACAGTCATACAGAGAGCACTTCCTCGCTCCTCTCCAGTCATACATAGAGCACTTCCTCGCTCCTCCCCACAATCATAGAGAGAGCACTTCCTCGCGCCTCTCCACTGTAATACACAGAGCAGTTCCTTGCTGCTCCCCACAGTCATACATAGAGCACTTCCTCGCTCCTCTCCACAGTCATACAGAGAGCACTTCCTCGCTCCTTCCCACAGTCATACAGAGAGCACTTCCTCGCTCCCCTCCACAGTCGTACAGAGAGCACCACCTTGCTCCTCTCCACAGTCAGACATAGACCTCCTCCTCGCTCTTCCCCACATTCATACAGAGAACACATCCTCGCTCCTCCCCACAGTCATACACAGAGCACTTCCACGCTCTTCCGCACAGTCAAACAGAGAACACTTCCTCGCTCCTCTCCGCAGTCATACAGAGAGCGCTTCCTCGCAACTCCACACAGTCATACAGAGAGCACTTCCTCGTTCCTCTTCACAGTCATACATAGAGCACTTCCTCACTCCTCCCCACAGTCATACAGAGAGCACTTAATCGCTCCTCCCCACAGTCATACAGAGAGCACTTCCTCACTCCTCCCCAGAGTCATACAGAGAGCACTTCCTCACTCCTCCCCACAGTCATACAGAGAGTACTTCCTCGCTCGTCCCCAGAGTCATACAGAGAGCACTTCCTCGCTCCACCCCACAGTCATGCAGAGAGCACTTCCTCGCTCCTCCCCGCTGTCATACACAGAGCCCTTCCTCGCTCCTCCCCACAGTCATACAGAGGGCACATCCCTGTCCTCTCCACAGTTATACAGAGAGCACTTCCTTACTCCTCCCCACAGTCATACAGAGAGCACTTCCTAGCTCCTCTCCACAGTCATACATAGAGCACTTCCTCGTTCCTCCCCACAGTCATACAGAGAGCACTTCCTCGCTCCTCTCCACAGTGATAAAGAGAGCATTCCCTCACTCCTCCCACAGTCATACACAGAGCACATCCTCACTCCTCTCCCCAGTCATAGAGAGAGCACTTCCTCCCTCCTCCCCACAGTCATACAGAGAGCACTTTCTCGCTCCTCTCCACAGTTGTACTGAGAGCACATCCTCGCTCCTCCCAACAATCATACATAGAGCACTTCCTCGATCCTCTCCACAGTCGTACTGAAAGCACTTCCTCGCTGCTCCTCACTGTCATACAGAGAGTACTTCTTCGCTCCTCCCAATAATCATACATAGAGCACTTCCTCGCTCCTCTCCACAGTCATACATAGAACACTTCCTCGCTCCTCTCCACAGTTATACATAGAACACTTCCTCGCTCCTCTCCACAGTCATACAGAGAAAACTAACTTGCTCCTCTCCACAGTCATACATAGAGCTCTTCCTCGCTGTTCCCCACAGTCATACCGAGAGCACTTCCTCGCTCGTCTCCAGTCATACATAGAGCACTTCCTCGCTCCCGTCCACCGTCATACCGAGAGCACTTTCTCGCTCATCTCCACAGTCATACAGAGAGCACTTCCTCGCTCCTCTCCACAGTCATACAGAGAGCACTTTCTTGCTCCTCTCCACAGTCATAGAGAGATAACTTCCTCACTCCTCTCCACAGTCATACAGTGAGCACTTCCTCGCTCGTATCCACAGTCATACATAGAGAACTTCCTCGCTCCTCTCCACAGTCATACAGAGAGCACTTCCTCGCTCCTCCCCACAGTCATACAGAGAGCACTTCCTCGCTCCTCTCCACAGTCATACAGAGAGCACTTCCTCGCTCCTCTCCACAGTCATAGAGAGAGCACTTCTTCGCTCCTCTCCACTGTCATACAGAGAGCAGTTCCTCGCTGCTCCCCACAGTCATATATAGTGCACTTCCTCGCTCCTCCCCACAGTCATATAGAGAGCACTTCCTCGCTCCTCCCCACAGTCATACAGAGAGCACTTCTTCGCTCCTGTCCACCGTCATACAGAGAGCACTTCCTCGCTCCTCTCCACAGTCATACAGAGAGCACTTCCTCGCTCCTCTCCACAGTCATAGAGAGAGCACTTCTTCGCTCCTCTCCACTGTCATACAGAGAGCAGTTCCTCGCTGCTCCCCACAGTCATATATAGTGCACTTCCTCGCTCCTCCCCACAGTCATATAGAGAGCACTTCCTCGCTCCTCCCCACAGTCATACAGAGAGCACTTCTTCGCTCCTGTCCACCGTCATACAGAGAGCACTTCCTCGCTCCTCTCCACAGTCATACAGAGAGCACTTCCTCGCTCCTCTCCATAGTCATAGAGAGAGCACTTCCTCGCTCCTCCCCACATTCATACAGAGAGCACTTCCTCGCTCCTCCCCACAGTCATACAGAGAGCACTTCCTCGCTCCTCTCCACAGTCATAAAGAGAGCACTTCCTCGCTCCTGTCCACCGTCATACAGAGAGCCCTTTCTCGCTCATCTCCACAGTCATACAGAGAGCACTTCCTCGCTCCTCTCCACATTCGTACAGAGAGTACTTCCTAGCTCCTCTCCACAGTCATAGAGAGAGCACTTCCTCGCTGCTCCGCACAGTCATACAGAGAGCACTTCCTCGCTCCTCTCCACAGTCATACAGAGAGCACTTCCTCGCTCCTCTCCATAGTCATAGAGAGAGCACTTCCTCGCTCCTCCCCACATTCATACAGAGAGCACTAACTTGCTCCTCTCCACATTCACACATAGAGCTCTACCTCGCTCTTCCCCACAGTCATACAGAGAGCACTTCCTCGCTCCTCTCCACAGTCATACATAGAGCTCTTCCTCGCTCTTCCCCACAGTCATACAGACAGCACTTCCTCGCTCCTCTCCAGTCATACATAGAGCACTTCCTCGCTCCTCCCCACAGTCATAGAGAGAGCACTTCCTCGCTCCTCTCCACTGTAATACACAGAGCAGTTCCTTGCTGCTCCCCACAATCATACATATAGCACTTCCTCGCTCCTCTCCACAGTCATACAGAGAGCACTTCCTCTCTCCTCCCCACAGTCATAAATAGAGCACTTCCTCGCCCCTCTCCACAGTCATACTGACAACACTTCCTCGTTCCTCCCCACTGTCATACAGAGAGCACTAACTTGCTCCTCCCCACAGTCATACAGAGAGCACTTCTTCGCTCCTCCCCACAATCATACATAGAGCACTTCCTCACTCCTCCCCACAGTCATACATAGAGCACTTCCTCACTCCTCCCCACAGTCATACAGAGAGCACTACCTTACTCCTCTCCACAGTCAGACATAGAGCTCTTCCTCGCTCTTCCCCACAGTCATACAAAGAGCACTTCCTCGCTGCTCCCCACAGTCATACATAGAGCACTTCCTCGCTCCTCTCCACAGTCATACAGAGAGCACTTCCTTGCCCCTCTCCACAGTCAGACATAGAGCTCTTCCTCGCTCTTCCCCACAGTCATACATGGAGCACTTCCTCGCTCATCTCCACAGTCATACAGAGAGCACTTCCTCGCTCCTCTCTACAGTCATACAGAGAGCACTTCCTCGCTGCTCCCCACAGTCATACATAGAGCACTTCCTCGCTCCTCTCCACAGTCATACAGAGAGCACTACCTTGCCCCTCTCCACAGTCAGACATAGAGCTCTTCCTCGCTCTTCCCCACAGTCATACATGGAGCACTTCCTCGCTCATCCCCACAGTCATACAGAGAGCACTTCCTCGCTCCTCCCCACAGTCATACATAGAGCACTTCCTCACTCCTCCCCACAGTCATACAGAGAGCACTACCTTACTCCTCTCCACAGTCAGACATAGAGCTCTTCCTCGCTCTTCCCCACAGTCATACAAAGAGCACTTCCTCGCTGCTCCCCACAGTCATACATAGAGCACTTCCTCGCTCCTCTCCACAGTCATACAGAGAGCACTACCTTGCCCCTCTCCACAGTCAGACATAGAGCTCTTCCTCGCTCTTCCCCACAGTCATACATGGAGCACTTCCTCGCTCATCTCCACAGTCATACAGAGAGCACTTCCTCGTTCCTCTCTACAGTCATACAGAGAGCACTTCCTCGCTCCTCCCCACAGTCATACATAGAGCACGTCCACGCTCCTCCACACAGTCAGAGAGAGAACACTTCCTCGCTCCTCCCCACAGTCATACATAGAGCACTTCCACGCTCTTCCGCACATTCATACAGAGAACACTTCCTCACTCCTTCCCACAGTCATACAGAGAGCACTTCCTAGCTCCTCTCCACAGTCATACATAGACCACTTCCTCGCTCCTCTCCACAGTCATACAGAGAGCACTTCCTCGCTCGTATCCACAGTCATAAATAGACCACTTCCTCGCTCCTCTCCACAGTCATACAGAGAGCACTTCCTCCCTCCTCCCCACAGTCATACAGAGAGCACTTCCTCGCTCCTCTCCACAGTCGTACTGAGAGCACATCCTCGCTCCTCCCCACTGTCATACAGAGAGTACTCTTCGCTCCTCTCCACAGTCATACATAGAGCACTTCCTCGCTCCTCTCCACAGTCATACAGAGAGCACTTCCTCGCTCCTCCCCACAGTCATACAGAGAGCACTTCTTCGCTCCTCCCCACAATCATACATAGAACACTTCCTCGCTCCTCCCCACAGTCATACAGAGAGCACTTCCTAGCTCCTCTCCACAGTCATACATAGAGCACTTCCTCGTTCCTCCCCACAGTCATACAGAGAGCACTTCCTCGCTCCTCCCCACAGTCATAGTGAGAGCACTTCCTCGCTCCTCTCCACTGTAATACAGTGAGCAGTTCCTCGCTCCTCCCCACAGTCATACATAGAGCACTTCCTCGCTCCTCTCCACAGTCATACAGAGAGCACTTCCTCGCTCCTCCCCACAGTCATACAGAGAGCACTTCTTCGCTCCTCCCCACAACCATACATAGAGCACTTCCTCGCTCCTCCCCACAGTCATACAGAGAGCACTTCCTCGCTCATCTCCACAGTCATACAGAGAGCACTTGCTCCCTCCTCTCCACAGTCATACAGAGAGCACTTCCTCGCTCCTGTCCATAGTCATAGAGAGAGCAGTTCCTCACTCATCCCCACATTCATACAGAGAGCACTTACTCGCTCCTCCCCACAGTCATAGAGAGAGCACTTCCTCGCTCCTCTCCACAGTCATACAGAGAGCACTTCCTCGCTCCTCCCCACAGTCATACATAGAGCACGTCCAAGCTCCTCCAGACAGTAATAGAGAGAACACTTCCTCGCTCCTCCCCACAGTCATACATAGAGCACTTCCACGCTCTTCCGCACAGTCATACAGAGAGCACTTCCTCGCTACTCTCCACAGTCATACATAGAGCACTTCCTCGATCCTCTCCACAGTCATACACAGAGTACTTCTTCGCTCCTCGCCACAGTCAGACAGAGAGCACTTCCTCGCTCCTCCCCACAGTCATACAGAGAGCACTTCCTTGCTCCTCTCCACAGTCATACAGAGAGCAGTTCCTCTCTCCTCTCCTCAGTCATACTGATAAAACTTCCTCGCTCCTCCCCACTGTCAAACAGAGAATACTTCTTCGCCTCTGCCCAAAGTCATAGAAAGAGCACTTCCTCGCTCCTCTCCATTGTCATACAGAGAGCACTTCCTCGCTTGTATCCACAGTCATACATAGACCACTTCCTCGCTCCTCTCCACAGTCATACAGAGAGCACTTCCTCCCTCCTCCGCACAGTCATACAGAGAGCACTTCCTCGCTCCTCTCCACAGTCGTACTGAGAGCACATCCTCGCTCCTCCCCGCTGTCATACAGAGAGCTCTTCTTCGCTCCTCCCCACAATCATACATAGAACACTTCCTCGTTCCTCCCCACAGTCATACAGAGAGCACTTCCTAGCTCCTCTCCACAGTCATACATAGAGCACTTCCTCGTTCCTCCCCACAGTCATACAGAGAGCACTTCCTCGCTCCTCCCCACAGTCATAGAGAGAGCACTTCCTCGCTCCTCTCCACTGTAATACAGAGAGCACTTACTCGCTCCTCCCCACAGTCATAAATAGAGCACGTCCAAGCTCCTCCACACAGTAATAGAGAGAACACTTCCACGCTCCTCGCCACAGTCAGACAAGGAGCACTTCCTCGCTCCTCCCCACAGTCATACAGAGAGCACTTCCTCGCTCCTCTCCACAGTCATACAGAGAGCACTTCCCCGTTCCTCTCCACAGTCATACATAGAGCACTTCCCCGTTCCTCTCCACATTCATACAGAGAGCAGTTCCTCGCTGCTCCCCACAGTCATACATAGCGCACTTCCTCGCTCCCCTCCACAGTCGTACAGAGAGCACCACCTTGCTCCTCTCCACAGTCAGACATAGAGCTCCTCCTCGCTCTTCCCCACCTTCATACAGAGAGCACTTACTCGTTTCTCCCCACAGTCATACACAGAGCACTTCCTCGCTCCTCCCCACAGTCATACATAGAGAACGTCCACGCTCCTCCACACAGTCATAGAGAGAACACATCTTCGCTCCTCCCCACAGTCATACATAGAGCACTTCCACGCTCTTCCGCACAGTCATACAGAGAACACTTCCTCGCAACTCCACACAGTCATACAGAGAGCACTTCCTCGCTCCTCTTCACAGTCATACATAGAGCACTTCCTCACTCCTCCCCACAGTCATTCAGAGAGCACTTCCTCGCTCCTCCCCACAGTCATACAGAGAGCACTTCCTCGCTCCTCCCCACAGTCATACATAGAGCACTTCTTCGCTCCTCCCCACAATCATACATAGAGCACTTCCTCGCTCCTCTCCACAGTCAGACATAGAGCTCCTCCTCACTCTTCCCCACAGTCATACATAGAGCACTTCCACGTTCTTCCGCACAGTCATACAGGGAACACTTCCTCGCTCCTCCACACAGTCATAAATAGAGCACTTCCTCGCCCCTCTCCACAGTCATACTGATAACACTTCCTCGCTCCTCCCCACAGTCATACAGAGAGCACTTCTTCGCTCCTCCCCACAATCATACATAGAGCACTTCCTCGCTGCTCCCCACAGTCATTCATAGAGCACTTCCTCGCTCCTCTCCACAGTCATACAGAGAGCACTACCTTGCTCCTCTCCACAGTCAGACATAGAGCTCTTCCTCGCTCTTCCCCACAGTCATACATAGAGCACTTCCTCGCTCCTGTCCACAGTTATACAGAGAGCACTTCCTCGCTCCTCCCCACAGTCATAAATAGAGCACTTCCTCGCCCCTCTCCACAGTCATACTGATAACACTTCCTCGCTCCTCCCCACAGTCATACAGAGAGCACTTCTTCGCTCCTCCCCACAATCATACATAGAGCACTTCCTCGCTCCTCTCCACAGTCATACAGAGAGCACTTCCCCGTTCCTCTCCACATTCATACAGAGAGCACTTCCTCGCTCTTCCCCACAGTCATACATAGAGCACTTCCTCGCTCATCTCCACAGTCATACAGAGCGCACTTCCTCGCTCCTGTCCATAGACATTCAGAGAGCACTTCCTCGCTCCCACAGGTCATTACAGAGAGCACTTCCTCGCTCCTCTCCACAGTCATACAGAGAGCACTTCCTCGCTCGTATCCACAGTCATACATAGAGAACTTCCTCGCTCTTCTCCACAGTCATACAGAGAGCACTTCCTCGCTCCTCTCCACAGTGATACAGAGAGCACTTCCTCGCTCCTCTCCAGTCATACATAGAGCACTTCCTCGCTCCTCCCCACAGTCATAGAGAGAGCACTTCCTCGCTCCTCTCCACTGTAATACACAGAGCAGTTCCTTGCTGCTCCCCACAGTCATACATATAGCACTTCCTCACTCCTCCCCACAGTCATAAATAGAGCACTTCCTCGCCCCTCTCCACAGTCATACTGATAACACTTCCTCGTTCCTCCCCACTGTCATACAGAGAGCACTTACTCGCTCCACCCCACAGTCATACAGAGAGCACTTCCTCGCTCCTCTCCACAGTCATACAGAGAGCACTTCCCCGTTCCTCTCCACATTCATACAGAGAGCAGTTCCTCGCTGCTCCCCACAGTCATACATAGCGCACTTCCTCGCTCCCCTCCACAGTCGTACAGAGAGCACCACCTTGCTCCTCTCCACAGTCAGACATAGAGCTCCTCCTCGCTCTTCCCCACATTCATACAGAGAGCACTTACTCGTTCCTTCCCACAGTCATACAGAGAGCACTTCCTCGCTCCTCTCCACAGTCATACAGAGAGCACTTCCCTCGCTCCTCTCCATAGTCATAGAGAGAGCACTTCCTCGCTCCTCCCCACATTCATACAGAGAGCACTTCCTCGCTCCTCCCCACAGTCATACATAGAGCACGTCCAAGCTCCTCCACACAGTCATAGAGAGAACACTTCCTCGCTCCTCCCCACAGTCATAAATAGAGCACTTCCACGCTCTTCCGCACAGTCGTACGGAGAACACTTCCTCGCTCCTGTCCGCAGTCATACAGAGAGCACTTCCTCGCTCCTCCCCACAGTCATAGAAAGAGCACTTCCTCGCTCCTCTCCACTGTCATACAGAGAGCACTTCCTCGCTCGTGTCCACAGTCATACATAGACCACTTCCTCGCTCGTATCCACAGTCATACAGAGAGCACTTCCTCACTCCTCTCCACAGTCATACATAGAGCTCTACCTCGCTCTTCCCCACAGTCATACAGAGAGCACTTCCTCGCTCCTCTCCACAGTCATACAGAGAGCACTTCCTCGCTCCTCTCCAGTCATACATAGAGCACTTCCTCGCTCCTCCCCACATTCATAGAGAGAGCACTTCCTCGCTCCTCTCCACTGTAATACACAGAGCAGTTCCTTGCTGCTCCCCACAGTCATACATATAGCACTTCCTCGCTCCTCTCCACAGTCATACAGAGAGCACTTCCTCGCTCGTATTCACTGTCATACATAGAGAACTTCCCTCGCTCCTCTCCACAGTCATACAGAGAGCACTTCCTCGCTCCTCTCCAGTCATACATAGAGCACTTCCTCGCTCCTCCCCACAATCATAGAGAGAGCACTTCCTCGCGCCTCTCCACTGTAATACACAGAGCAGTTCCTTGCTGCTCCCCACAGTCATACATAGAGCACTTCCTCGCTCCTCTCCACAGTCATACAGAGAGCACTTCCTCGCTCCTCCCCACAGTCATACAGAGAGCACTTCCTCGCTCCCCTCCACAGTCGTACAGAGAGCACCACCTTGCTCCTCTCCACAGTCAGACATAGACCTCCTCCTCGCTCTTCCCCACATTCATACAGAGAACACATCCTCGCTCCTCCCCACAGTCATACACAGAGCACTTCCACGCTCTTCCGCACAGTCAAACAGAGAACACTTCCTCGCTCCTCTCCGCAGTCATACAGAGAGCGCTTCCTCGCAACTCCACACAGTCATACAGAGAGCACTTCCTCGTTCCTCTTCACAGTCATACATAGAGCACTTCCTCACTCCTCCCCACAGTCATACAGAGAGCACTTAATCGCTCCTCCCCACAGTCATACAGAGCGCACTTCCTCACTCCTCCCCAGAGTCATACAGAGAGCACTTCCTCACTCCTCCCCACAGTCATACAGAGAGTACTTCCTCGCTCGTCCCCAGAGTCATACAGAGAGCACTTCCTCGCTCCACCCCACAGTCATGCAGAGAGCACTTCCTCGCTCCTCCCCGCTGTCATACACAGAGCCCTTCCTCGCTCCTCCCCACAGTCATACAGAGGGCACATCCCTGTCCTCTCCACAGTTATACAGAGAGCACTTCCTTACTCCTCCCCACAGTCATACAGAGAGCACTTCCTAGCTCCTCTCCACAGTCATACATAGAGCACTTCCTCGTTCCTCCCCACAGTCATACAGAGAGCACTTCCTCGCTCCTCTCCACAGTGATAAAGAGAGCATTCCCTCACTCCTCCCACAGTCATACAGAGAGCACATCCTCACTTCCTCTCCCCAGTCATAGAGAGAGCACTTCCTCCCTCCTCCCCACAGTCATACAGAGAGCACTTCCTCGCTCCTCTCCACAGTTGTACTGAGAGCACATCCTCGCTCCTCCCAACAATCATACATAGAGCACTTCCTCGATCCTCTCCACAGTCGTACTGAAAGCACTTCCTCGCTGCTCCTCACTGTCATACAGAGAGTACTTCTTCGCTCCTCCCTACAATCATACATAGAGCACTTCCTCGCTCCTCTCCACAGTTATACATAGAGCACTTCCTCGCTCCTCTCCACAGTCATACAGAGGAAAACTAACTTGCTCCTCTCCACAGTCATACATAGAGCTCTTCCTCGCTCTTCCCCACAGTCATACCGAGAGCACTTCCTCGCTCGTCTCCAGTCATACATAGAGCACTTCCTCGCTCCCGTCCACCGTCATACCGAGAGCACTTTCTCGCTCATCTCCACAGTCATACAGAGAGCACTTCCTCGCTCCTCTCCACAGTCATACATAGAGCACTTTCTTGCTCCTCTCCACAGTCATAGAGAGATAACTTCCTCACTCCTCTCCACAGTCATACAGTGAGCACTTCCTCGCTCGTATCCACAGTCATACATAGAGAACTTCCTCGCTCCTCTCCACAGTCATACAGAGAGCACTTCCTCGCTCCTCCCCACAGTCATACAGAGAGCACTTCCTCGCTCCTGTCCACCGTCATACAGAGAGCACTTCCTCGCTCCTCTCCACAGTCATACAGAGAGCACTTCCTCGCTCCTCTCCACAGTCATAGAGAGAGCACTTCTTCGCTCCTCTCCACTGTCATACAGAGAGCAGTTCCTCGCTGCTCCCCACAGTCATATATAGTGCACTTCCTCGCTCCTCCCCACAGTCATATAGAGAGCACTTCCTCGCTCCTCCCCACAGTCATACAGAGAGCACTTCTTCGCTCCTGTCCACCGTCATACAGAGAGCACTTCCTCGCTCCTCTCCACAGTCATACAGAGAGCACTTCCTCGCTCCTCTCCATAGTCATAGAGAGAGCACTTCCTCGCTCCTCCCCACATTCATACAGAGAGCACTTCCTCGCTCCTCCCCACAGTCACACATAGAGCTCTACCTCGCTCTTCCCCACAGTCATACAGAGAGCACTTCCTCGCTCCTCTCCACAGTCATAAAGAGAGCACTTCCTCGCTCCTGTCCACCGTCATACAGAGAGCCCTTTCTCGCTCATCTCCACAGTCATACAGAGAGCACTTCCTCGCTCCTCTCCACATTCGTACAGAGAGTACTTCCTAGCTCCTCTCCACAGTCATAGAGAGAGCACTTCCTCGCTGCTCCGCACAGTCATACAGAGAGCACTTCCTCGCTCCTCTCCACAGTCATACAGAGAGCACTTCCTCGCTCCTCTCCATAGTCATAGAGAGAGCACTTCCTCGCTCCTCCCCACATTCATACAGAGAGCACTAACTTGCTCCTCTCCACATTCACACATAGAGCTCTACCTCGCTCTTCCCCACAGTCATACAGAGAGCACTTCCTCGCTCCTCTCCACAGTCATACATAGAGCTCTTCCTCGCTCTTCCCCACAGTCATACAGACAGCACTTCCTCGCTCCTCTCCAGTCATACATAGAGCACTTCCTCGCTCCTCCCCACAGTCATAGAGAGAGCACTTCCTCGCTCCTCTCCACTGTAATACACAGAGCAGTTCCTTGCTGCTCCCCACAATCATACATATAGCACTTCCTCGCTCCTCTCCACAGTCATACAGAGAGCACTTCCTCTCTCCTCCCCACAGTCATAAATAGAGCACTTCCTCGCCCCTCTCCACAGTCATACTGACAACACTTCCTCGTTCCTCCCCACTGTCATACAGAGAGCACTAACTTGCTCCTCCCCACAGTCATACAGAGAGCACTTCTTTTCTTCGCTCCTCCCCACAATCATACATAGAGCACTTCCTCACTCCTCCCCACAGTCATACATAGAGCACTTCCTCACTCCTCCCCACAGTCATACAGAGAGCACTACCTTACTCCTCTCCACAGTCAGACATAGAGCTCTTCCTCGCTCTTCCCCACAGTCATACAAAGAGCACTCCCTCGCTGCTCCCCACAGTCATACATAGAGCACTTCCTCGCTCCTCTCCACAGTCATACAGAGAGCACTACCTTGCCCCTCTCCACAGTCAGACATAGAGCTCTTCCTCGCTGTTCCCCACAGTCATACATGGAGCACTTCCTCGCTCATCTCCACAGTCATACAGAGAGCACTTCCTCGCTCCTCTCTACAGTCATACAGAGAGCACTTCCTCGCTGCTCCCCACAGTCATACATAGAGCACTTCCTCGCTCCTCTCCACAGTCATACAGAGAGCACTACCTTGCCCCTCTCCACAGTCAGACATAGAGCTCTTCCTCGCTCTTCCCCACAGTCATACATGGAGCACTTCCTCGCTCATCTCCACAGTCATACAGAGAGCACTTCCTCGCTCCTCCCCACAGTCATACATAGAGCACTTCCTCACTCCTCCCCACAGTCATACAGAGAGCACTACCTTACTCCTCTCCACAGTCAGACATAGAGCTCTTCCTCGCTCTTCCCCACAGTCATACAAAGAGCACTTCCTCGCTGCTCCCCACAGTCATACATAGAGCACTTCCTCGCTCCTCTCCACAGTCATACAGAGAGCACTGCCTTGCCCCTCTCCACAGTCAGACATAGAGCTCTTCCTCGCTCTTCCCCACAGTCATACATGGAGCACTTCCTCGCTCATCTCCACAGTCATACAGAGAGCACTTCCTCGTTCCTCTCTACAGTCATACAGAGAGCACTTCCTCGCTCCTCCCCACAGTCATACATAGAGCACGTCCACGCTCCTCCACACAGTCAGAGAGAGAACACTTCCTCGCTCCTCCCCACAGTCATACATAGAGCACTTCCACGCTCTTCCGCACATTCATACAGAGAACACTTCCTCACTCCTTCCCACAGTCATACAGAGAGCACTTCCTAGCTCCTCTCCACAGTCATACATAGACCACTTCCTCGCTCCTCTCCACAGTCATACAGAGAGCACTTCCTCGCTCGTATCCACAGTCATAAATAGACCACTTCCTCGCTCCTCTCCACAGTCATACAGAGAGCACTTCCTCCCTCCTCCCCACAGTCATACAGAGAGCACTTCCTCGCTCCTCTCCACAGTCGTACTGAGAGCACATCCTCGCTCCTCCCCACTGTCATACAGAGAGTACTCTTCGCTCCTCTCCACAGTCATACATAGAGCACTTCCTCGCTCCTCTCCACAGTCATACAGAGAGCACTTCCTCGCTCCTCCCCACAGTCATACAGAGAGCACTTCTTCGCTCCTCCCCACAATCATACATAGAACACTTCCTCGCTCCTCCCCACAGTCATACAGAGAGCACTTCCTAGCTCCTCTCCACAGTCATACATAGAGCACTTCCTCGTTCCTCCCCACAGTCATACAGAGAGCACTTCCTCGCTCCTCTCCACTGTAATACAGTGAGCAGTTCCTTGCTGCTCCCCACAGTCATACATAGAGCACTTCCTCGCTCCTCTCCACAGTCATACAGAGAGCACTTCCTCGCTCCTCCCCACAGTCATACAGAGAGCACTTCTTCGCTCCTCCCCACAACCATACATAGAGCACTTCCTCGCTCCTCCCCACAGTCATACAGAGAGCACTTCCTCGCTCATCTCCACAGTCATACAGAGAGCACTTGCTCCCTCCTCTCCACAGTCATACAGAGAGCACTTCCTCGCTCCTGTCCATAGTCATAGAGAGAGCAGTTCCTCACTCATCCCCACATTCATACAGAGAGCACTTACTCGCTCCTCCCCACAGTCATAGAGAGAGCACTTCCTCGCTCCTCTCCACAGTCATACAGAGAGCACTTCCTCGCTCCTCCCCACAGTCATACATAGAGCACGTCCAAGCTCCTCCAGACAGTAATAGAGAGAACACTTCCTCGCTCCTCCCCACAGTCATACATAGAGCACTTCCACGCTCTTCCGCACAGTCATACAGAGAGCACTTCCTCGCTACTCTCCACAGTCATACATAGAGCACTTCCTCGATCCTCTCCACAGTCATACACAGAGTACTTCTTCGCTCCTCGCCACAGTCAGACAGAGAGCACTTCCTCGCTCCTCCCCACAGTCATACAGAGAGCACTTCCTTGCTTCTCTCCACAGTCATACAGAGAGCAGTTCCTCTCTCCTCTCCTCAGTCATACTGATAAAACTTCCTCGCTCCTCCCCACTGTCAAACAGAGAATACTTCTTCGCTCCTGCCCAAAGTCATAGAAAGAGCACTTCCTCGCTCCTCTCCATTGTCATACAGAGAGCACTTCCTCGCTTGTATCCACAGTCATACATAGACCACTTCCTCGCTCCTCTCCACAGTCATACAGAGAGCACTTCCTCCCTCCTCCCCACAGTCATACAGAGAGCACTTCCTCGCTCCTCTCCACCGTCGTACTGAGAGCACATCCTCGCTCCTCCCCGCTGTCATACAGAGAGCTCTTCTTCGCTCCTCCCCACAATCATACATAGAACACTTCCTCGTTCCTCCCCACAGTCATACAGAGAGCACTTCCTAGCTCCTCTCCACAGTCATACATAGAGCACTTCCTCGTTCCTCCCCACAGTCATACAGAGAGCACTTCCTCGCTCCTCCCCACAGTCATAGAGAGAGCACTTCCTCGCTCCTCTCCACTGTAATACAGAGAGCAGTTCCTTGCTGCTCCCCACAGTCATACAGAGAGCACTTCCTCGCTCCTCCCCACAGTCATAGAGAGAGCACTTCCTCGCTCCTCCCCACAGTCATACATAGAGTACTTCCTCGCTCATCTCCACAGTCATACAGAGAGCACTTCCTCGCTCCTGTCCATAGTCATAGAGAGAGCACTTCCTCGCTCCTCCCCACATTCATACAGAGAGCACTTACTCGCTCCTCCCCACAGTCATAAATAGAGCACGTCCAAGCTCCTCCACACAGTAATAGAGAGAACACTTCCACGCTCCTCGCCACAGTCAGACAAGGAGCACTTCCTCGCTCCTCCCCACAGTCATACAGAGAGCACTTCCTCGCTCCTCTCCACAGTCATACAGAGAGCACTTCCCCGTTCCTCTCCACAGTCATACATAGAGCACTTCCCCGTTCCTCTCCACATTCATACAGAGAGCAGTTCCTCGCTGCTCCCCACAGTCATACATAGCGCACTTCCTCGCTCCCCTCCACAGTCGTACAGAGAGCACCACCTTGCTCCTCTCCACAGTCAGACATAGAGCTCCTCCTCGCTCTTCCCCACCTTCATACAGAGAGCACTTACTCGTTTCTCTCCCCACAGTCATACACAGAGCACTTCCTCGCTCCTCCCCACAGTCATACATAGAGAACGTCCACGTCTCCTCCACACAGTCATAGAGAGAACACATCTTCGCTCCTCCCCACAGTCATACATAGAGCACTTCCACGCTCTTCCGCACAGTCATACAGAGAACACTTCCTCGCAACTCCACACAGTCATACAGAGAGCACTTCCTCGCTCCTCTTCACAGTCATACATAGAGCACTTCCTCACTCCTCCCCACAGTCATTCAGAGAGCACTTCCTCGCTCCTCCCCACAGTCATACAGAGAGCACTTCCTCGCTCCTCCCCACAGTCATACATAGAGCACTTCTTCGCTCCTCCCCACAATCATACATAGAGCACTTCCTCGCTCCTCTCCACAGTCAGACATAGAGCTCCTCCTCACTCTTCCCCACAGTCATACATAGAGCACTTCCACGTTCTTCCGCACAGTCATACAGGGAACACTTCCTCGCTCCTCCACACAGTCATAAATAGAGCACTTCTCGCCCCTCTCCACAGTCATACTGATAACACTTCCTAGATCCTCCCCACAGTCATACAGAGAGCACTTCTTCGCTCCTCCCCACAATCATACATAGAGCACTTCCTCACTCCTCCCCACAGTCATACAGAGAGCACTTAATCGCTCCTCCCCACAGTCATACAGAGCGCACTTCCTCACTCCTCCCCAGAGTCATACAGAGAGCACTTCCTCACTCCTCCCCACAGTCATACAGAGAGTACTTCCTCGCTCGTCCCCAGAGTCATACAGAGAGCACTTCCTCGCTCCACCCCACAGTCATGCAGAGAGCACTTCCTCGCTCCTCCCCGCTGTCATACACAGAGCCCTTCCTCGCTCCTCCCCACAGTCATACAGAGGGCACATCCCTGTCCTCTCCACAGTTATACAGAGAGCACTTCCTTACTCCTCCCCACAGTCATACAGAGAGCACTTCCTAGCTCCTCTCCACAGTCATACATAGAGCACTTCCTCGTTCCTCCCCACAGTCATACAGAGAGCACTTCCTCGCTCCTCTCCACAGTGATAAAGAGAGCATTCCCTCACTCCTCCCACAGTCATACAGAGAGCACATCCTCACTCCTCTCCCCAGTCATAGAGAGAGCACTTCCTCCCTCCTCCCCACAGTCATACAGAGAGCACTTCCTCGCTCCTCTCCACAGTTGTACTGAGAGCACATCCTCGCTCCTCCCAACAATCATACATAGAGCACTTCCTCGATCCTCTCCACAGTCGTACTGAAAGCACTTCCTCGCTGCTCCTCACTGTCATACAGAGAGTACTTCTTCGCTCCTCCCTACAATCATACATAGAGCACTTCCTCGCTCCTCTCCACAGTTATACATAGAGCACTTCCTCGCTCCTCTCCACAGTCATACAGAGAAAACTAACTTGCTCCTCTCCACAGTCATACATAGAGCTCTTCCTCGCTCTTCCCCACAGTCATACCGAGAGCACTTCCTCGCTCGTCTCCAGTCATACATAGAGCACTTCCTCGCTCCCGTCCACCGTCATACCGAGAGCACTTTCTCGCTCATCTCCACAGTCATACAGAGAGCACTTCCTCGCTCCTCTCCACAGTCATACATAGAGCACTTCTTCGCTCCTGTCCACCGTCATACAGAGAGCACTTCCTCGCTCCTCTCCACAGTCATACAGAGAGCACTTCCTCGCTCCTCTCCATAGTCATAGAGAGAGCACTTCCTCGCTCCTCCCCACATTCATACAGAGAGCACTTCCTCGCTCCTCCCCACAGTCACACATAGAGCTCTACCCTCGCTCTTCCCCCACAGTCATACAGAGAGCACTTCCTCGCTCCTCTCCACAGTCATAAAGAGAGCACTTCCTCGCTCCTGTCCACCGTCATACAGAGAGCCCTTTCTCGCTCATCTCCACAGTCATACAGAGAGCACTTCCTCGCTCCTCTCCACATTCGTACAGAGAGTACTTCCTAGCTCCTCTCCACAGTCATAGAGAGAGCACTTCCTCGCTGCTCCGCACAGTCATACAGAGAGCACTTCCTCGCTCCTCTCCACAGTCATACAGAGAGCACTTCCTCGCTCCTCTCCATAGTCATAGAGAGAGCACTTCCTCGCTCCTCCCCACATTCATACAGAGAGCACTAACTTGCTCCTCTCCACATTCACACATAGAGCTCTACCTCGCTCTTCCCCACAGTCATACAGAGAGCACTTCCTCGCTCCTCTCCACAGTCATACATAGAGCTCTTCCTCGCTCTTCCCCACAGTCATACAGACAGCACTTCCTCGCTCCTCTCCAGTCATACATAGAGCACTTCCTCGCTCCTCCCCACAGTCATAGAGAGAGCACTTCCTCGCTCCTCTCCACTGTAATACACAGAGCAGTTCCTTGCTGCTCCCCACAATCATACATATAGCACTTCCTCGCTCCTCTCCACAGTCATACAGAGAGCACTTCCTCTCTCCTCCCCACAGTCCATAAATAGAGCACTTCCTCGCCCCTCTCCACAGTCATACTGACAACACTTCCTCGTTCCTCCCCACTGTCATACAGAGAGCACTAACTTGCTCCTCCCCACAGTCATACAGAGAGCACTTCTTCGCTCCTCCCCACAATCATACATAGAGCACTTCCTCACTCCTCCCCACAGTCATACATAGAGCACTTCCTCACTCCTCCCCACAGTCATACAGAGAGCACTACCTTACTCCTCTCCACAGTCAGACATAGAGCTCTTCCTCGCTCTTCCCCACAGTCATACAAAGAGCACTTCCTCGCTGCTCCCCACAGTCATACATAGAGCACTTCCTCGCTCCTCTCCACAGTCATACAGAGAGCACTACCTTGCCCCTCTCCACAGTCAGACATAGAGCTCTTCCTCGCTGTTCCCCACAGTCATACATGGAGCACTTCCTCGCTCATCTCCACAGTCATACAGAGAGCACTTCCTCGCTCCTCTCTACAGTCATACAGAGAGCACTTCCTCGCTGCTCCCCACAGTCATACATAGAGCACTTCCTCGCTCCTCTCCACAGTCATACAGAGAGCACTACCTTGCCCCTCTCCACAGTCAGACATAGAGCTCTTCCTCGCTCTTCCCCACAGTCATACATGGAGCACTTCCTCGCTCATCTCCACAGTCATACAGAGAGCACTTCCTCGCTCCTCCCCACAGTCATACATAGAGCACTTCCTCACTCCTCCCCACAGTCATACAGAGAGCACTACCTTACTCCTCTCCACAGTCAGACATAGAGCTCTTCCTCGCTCTTCCCCACAGTCATACAAAGAGCACTTCCTCGCTGCTCCCCACAGTCATACATAGAGCACTTCCTCGCTCCTCTCCACAGTCATACAGAGAGCACTACCTTGCCCCTCTCCACAGTCAGACATAGAGCTCTTCCTCGCTCTTCCCCACAGTCATACATGGAGCACTTCCTCGCTCATCTCCACAGTCATACAGAGAGCACTTCCTCGTTCCTCTCTACAGTCATACAGAGAGCACTTCCTCGCTCCTCCCCACAGTCATACATAGAGCACGTCCACGCTCCTCCACACAGTCAGAGAGAGAACACTTCCTCGCTCCTCCCCACAGTCATACATAGAGCACTTCCACGCTCTTCCGCACATTCATACAGAGAACACTTCCTCACTCCTTCCCACAGTCATACAGAGAGCACTTCCTAGCTCCTCTCCACAGTCATACATAGACCACTTCCTCGCTCCTCTCCACAGTCATACAGAGAGCACTTCCTCGCTCGTATCCACAGTCATAAATAGACCACTTCCTCGCTCCTCTCCACAGTCATACAGAGAGCACTTCCTCCCTCCTCCCCACAGTCATACAGAGAGCACTTCCTCGCTCCTCTCCACAGTCGTACTGAGAGCACATCCTCGCTCCTCCCCACTGTCATACAGAGAGTACTCTTCGCTCCTCTCCACAGTCATACATAGAGCACTTCCTCGCTCCTCTCCACAGTCATACAGAGAGCACTTCCTCGCTCCTCCCCACAGTCATACAGAGAGCACTTCTTCGCTCCTCCCCACAATCATACATAGAACACTTCCTCGCTCCTCCCCACAGTCATACAGAGAGCACTTCCTAGCTCCTCTCCACAGTCATACATAGAGCACTTCCTCGTTCCTCCCCACAGTCATACAGAGAGCACTTCCTCGCTCCTCTCCACTGTAATACAGTGAGCAGTTCCTTGCTGCTCCCCACAGTCATACATAGAGCACTTCCTCGCTCCTCTCCACAGTCATACAGAGAGCACTTCCTCGCTCCTCCCCACAGTCATACAGAGAGCACTTCTTCGCTCCTCCCCACAACCATACATAGAGCACTTCCTCGCTCCTCCCCACAGTCATACAGAGAGCACTTCCTCGCTCATCTCCACAGTCATACAGAGAGCACTTGCTCCCTCCTCTCCACAGTCATACAGAGAGCACTTCCTCGCTCCTGTCCATAGTCATAGAGAGAGCAGTTCCTCACTCATCCCCACATTCATACAGAGAGCACTTACTCGCTCCTCCCCACAGTCATAGAGAGAGCACTTCCTCGCTCCTCTCCACAGTCATACAGAGAGCACTTCCTCGCTCCTCCCCACAGTCATACATAGAGCACGTCCAAGCTCCTCCAGACAGTAATAGAGAGAACACTTCCTCGCTCCTCCCCACAGTCATACATAGAGCACTTCCACGCTCTTCCGCACAGTCATACAGAGAGCACTTCCTCGCTACTCTCCACAGTCATACATAGAGCACTTCCTCGATCCTCTCCACAGTCATACACAGAGTACTTCTTCGCTCCTCGCCACAGTCAGACAGAGAGCACTTCCTCGCTCCTCCCCACAGTCATACAGAGAGCACTTCCTTGCTCCTCTCCACAGTCATACAGAGAGCAGTTCCTCTCTCCTCTCCTCAGTCATACTGATAAAACTTCCTCGCTCCTCCCCACTGTCAAACAGAGAATACTTCTTCGCTCCTGCCCAAAGTCATAGAAAGAGCACTTCCTCGCTCCTCTCCATTGTCATACAGAGAGCACTTCCTCGCTTGTATCCACAGTCATACATAGACCACTTCCTCGCTCCTCTCCACAGTCATACAGAGAGCACTTCCTCCCTCCTCCCCACAGTCATACAGAGAGCACTTCCTCGCTCCTCTCCACCGTCGTACTGAGAGCACATCCTCGCTCCTCCCCGCTGTCATACAGAGAGCTCTTCTTCGCTCCTCCCCACAATCATACATAGAACACTTCCTCGTTCCTCCCCACAGTCATACAGAGAGCACTTCCTAGCTCCTCTCCACAGTCATACATAGAGCACTTCCTCGTTCCTCCCCACAGTCATACAGAGAGCACTTCCTCGCTCCTCCCCACAGTCATAGAGAGAGCACTTCCTCGCTCCTCTCCACTGTAATACAGAGAGCAGTTCCTTGCTGCTCCCCACAGTCATACAGAGAGCACTTCCTCGCTCCTCCCCACAGTCATAGAGAGAGCACTTCCTCGCTCCTCCCCACAGTCATACATAGAGTACTTCCTCGCTCATCTCCACAGTCATACAGAGAGCACTTCCTCGCTCCTGTCCATAGTCATAGAGAGAGCACTTCCTCGCTCCTCCCCACATTCATACAGAGAGCACTTACTCGCTCCTCCCCACAGTCATAAATAGAGCACGTCCAAGCTCCTCCACACAGTAATAGAGAGAACACTTCCACGCTCCTCGCCACAGTCAGACAAGGAGCACTTCCTCGCTCCTCCCCACAGTCATACAGAGAGCACTTCCTCGCTCCTCTCCACAGTCATACAGAGAGCACTTCCCCGTTCCTCTCCACAGTCATACATAGAGCACTTCCCCGTTCCTCTCCACATTCATACAGAGAGCAGTTCCTCGCTGCTCCCCACAGTCATACATAGCGCACTTCCTCGCTCCCCTCCACAGTCGTACAGAGAGCACCACCTTGCTCCTCTCCACAGTCAGACATAGAGCTCCTCCTCGCTCTTCCCCACCTTCATACAGAGAGCACTTACTCGTTTCTCCCCACAGTCATACACAGAGCACTTCCTCGCTCCTCCCCACAGTCATACATAGAGAACGTCCACGCTCCTCCACACAGTCATAGAGAGAACACATCTTCGCTCCTCCCCACAGTCATACATAGAGCACTTCCACGCTCTTCCGCACAGTCATACAGAGAACACTTCCTCGCAACTCCACACAGTCATACAGAGAGCACTTCCTCGCTCCTCTTCACAGTCATACATAGAGCACTTCCTCACTCCTCCCCACAGTCATTCAGAGAGCACTTCCTCGCTCCTCCCCACAGTCATACAGAGAGCACTTCCTCGCTCCTCCCCACAGTCATACATAGAGCACTTCTTCGCTCCTCCCCACAATCATACATAGAGCACTTCCTCGCTCCTCTCCACAGTCAGACATAGAGCTCCTCCTCACTCTTCCCCACAGTCATACATAGAGCACTTCCACGTTCTTCCGCACAGTCATACAGGGAACACTTCCTCGCTCCTCCGCACAGTCATAAATAGAGCACTTCCTCGCCCCTCTCCACAGTCATACTGATAACACTTCCTAGATCCTCCCCACAGTCATACAGAGAGCACTTCTTCGCTCCTCCCCACAATCATACATAGAGCACTTCCTCGCTGCTCCCCACAGTCATTCATAGAGCACTTCCTCGCTCCTCTCCACAGTCATACAGAGAGCACTACCTTGCTCCTCTCCACAGTCAGACATAGAGCTCTTCCTCGCTCTTCCCCACAGTCATACATAGAGCACTTCCTCGCTCCTGTCCACAGTTATACAGAGAGCACTTCCTCGCTCCTCCCCACAGTCATAAATAGAGCACTTCCTCGCCCCTCTCCACAGTCATACTGATAACACTTCCTCGCTCCTCCCCACAGTCATACAGAGAGCACTTCTTCGCTCCTCCCCACAATCATACATAGAGCACTTCCTCGCTCCTCTCCACAGTCATACAGAGAGCACTTCCCCGTTCCTCTCCACATTCATACAGAGAGCACTTCCTCGCTCTTCCCCACAGTCATACATAGAGCACTTCCTCGCTCATCTCCACAGTCATACAGAGCGCACTTCCTCGCTCCTGTCCATAGACATTCAGAGAGCACTTCCTCGCTCCTCCCCACAGTCATACAGAGAGCACTTCCTCGCTCCTCTCCACAGTCATACAGAGAGCACTTCCTCGCTCGTATCCACAGTCATACATAGAGAACTTCCTCGCTCTTCTCCACAGTCATACAGAGAGCACTTCCTCGCTCCTCTCCACAGTGATACAGAGAGCACTTCCTCGCTCCTCTCCAGTCATACATAGAGCACTTCCTCGCTCCTCCCCACAGTCATAGAGAGAGCACTTCCTCGCTCCTCTCCACTGTAATACACAGAGCAGTTCCTTGCTGCTCCCCACAGTCATACATATAGCACTTCCTCACTCCTCCCCACAGTCATAAATAGAGCACTTCCTCGCCCCTCTCCACAGTCATACTGATAACACTTCCTCGTTCCTCCCCACTGTCATACAGAGAGCACTTACTCGCTCCACCCCACAGTCATACAGAGAGCACTTCCTCGCTCCTCTCCACAGTCATACAGAGAGCACTTCCCCGTTCCTCTCCACATTCATACAGAGAGCAGTTCCTCGCTGCTCCCCACAGTCATACATAGCGCACTTCCTCGCTCCCCTCCACAGTCGTACAGAGAGCACCACCTTGCTCCTCTCCACAGTCAGACATAGAGCTCCTCCTCGCTCTTCCCCACATTCATACAGAGAGCACTTACTCGTTCCTTCCCACAGTCATACACAGAGCACTTCCTCGCTCCTCCCCACAGTCATACATAGAGAACGTCCACGCTCCTCCACACAGTCATAGAGAGAACACATCCTCGCTCCTCCCCACAGTCATACATAGAGCACTTCCACGCTCTTCCGCACAGTCATACAGAGAACACTTCCTCGCAACTCCACACAGTCATACAGAGAGCACTTCCTCGCTCCTCTTCACAGTCATACATTGATCACTTCCTCGCTCCTCCCCACAGTCATACAGAGAGCACTTAATCGCTCCTCCCCACTGTCCTACAGAGAGCACTTCCTCACTCCTCCCCACAGTCATACAGAGAGCACTTCCTCGCTCGTCCCCAGAGTCATACAGAGAGCACTTCCTCGCTCCACCCCACAGTCATGCAGTGAGCACTTCCTCGCTCCTCCCCGCTGTCATACAGAGAGCACTTCCTCGCTCCTCTCCACAGTCATACAGAGAGCACTTCCTCGCTCCTCCCCACAGTCATACAGAGGGCACATCCCTGTCCTCTCCACAGTCATACAGAGAGCACTTCCTTACTCCTCTCCACAGTCATACAGAGAACACATCCTCGCTGCTCTCCACAATGATAAAGAGAGCATTCCCTCACTCCTCCCACAGTCATACAGAGAGCACATCCTCACTCCTCTCCACAGTCATAGAGAGAGCACTTCCTCCCTCCTCCCCACAGTCATACAGAGAGCACTTCCTCGCTCCTCTCCACAGTTGTACTGAGAGCACTTCCTCGCTCCTCCCAACAATCATACATAGAGCACTTCCTCGATCCTCTCCACATTCGTACTGAAAGCACTTCCTCGCTGCTCCCCACTGTCATACAGAGAGTACTTCTTTGCTCCTCCCAACAATCATACATAGAGCACTTCCTCGCTCCTCTCCACAGTCATACATAGAGCACTTCCTCGCTCCTCTCCACAGTCATACAGAGAAAACTAACTTGCTCCTCTCCACAGTCATACATAGAGCTCTTCCTCGCTCTACGCCACAGTCATACCGAGAGCACTTCCTCGCTCATCTCCACAGTCATACAGAGAGCACTTCCTCGCTCCTCTCCACAGTCATACAGAGAGCACTTCCTCGCTCCTCTCCATAGTCATAGAGAGAGCACTTCCTCGCTCCTCCCCACATTCATACAGAGAGCACTTACTCGCTCCTCCCCACAGTCATACAGAGAGCACTTCCTCGCTCCTCCCCACAGTCATACATAGAGCACGTCCAAGCTCCTCTACACAGTCATAGAGAGAACACTTCCTCGCTCCTCCCCACAGTCATACATAGAGCACTTCCACGCTCTTCCGCACAGTCGTACAGAGAACACTTCCTCGCTCCTCTCCGCAGTCATACAGAGAGCACTTCCTCGATCCTCTCCACAGTCATACACAGAGTACTTCTTCGCTCCTCGCCACAGTCAGACAGAGAGCACTTCCTCGCTCCTCCCCACAGTCATACAGAGAGCACTTCCTTGCTCCTCTCCACAGTCATACAGAGAGCAGTTCCTCTCTCCTCTCCACAGTCATACTGATAAAACTTCCTCGCTCCTCCCCACTGTCAAACAGAGAATACTTCTTCGCTCCTGCCCAAAGTCAGAGAAAGAGCACTTCCTCGCTCCTCTCCATTGTCATACAGAGAGCACTTCCTCGCTTGTATCCACAGTCATACATAGACCACTTCCTCGCTCCTCTCCACAGTCATACAGAGAGCACTTCCTCCCTCCTCCCCACAGTCATACAGAGAGCACTTCCTCGCTCCTCTCCACAGTCGTACTGAGAGCACATCCTCGCTCCTCCCCGCTGTCATACAGAGAGCACTTCTTCGCTCCTCCCCACAATCATACATAGAACACTTCCTCGCTCCTCCCCACAGTCATACAGAGAGCACTTCCTAGCTCTTCTCCACAGTCATACATAGAGCACTTCCTCGTTCCTCCCCACAGTCATACAGAGAGCACTTCCTCGCTCCTCTCCAGTCATACATAGAGCACTTCCTCGCTCCTCTCCACAGTCATACAGAGAGCACTTCCTCGCTCCTCCCCACAGTCATACATAGAGCACGTCCAAGCTCCTCCACACAGTAATAGAGAGAACACATCCTCGCTCCTCCTCACAGTCATACAGAGAGCACTTCTTCGCTCCTCCCCACAATCATACATAGAGCACTTCCTCGCTGCTCCCCACAGTCATTCATAGAGCACTTCCTCGCTCCTCTCCACAGTCATACAGAGAGCACTACCTTGCTCCTCTCCACAGTCAGACATAGAGCTCTTCCTCGCTCTTCCCCACAGTCATACATAGAGCACTTCCTCGCTCATCTCCACAGTCATACATAGAGCACTTCCTCGCTCCTCTCCACAGTCATACAGAGAGCACTTCCTCGCTCCTCCCCACAGTCATAAATAGAGCACTTCCTCGCCCCTCTCCACAGTCATACTGATAACACTTCCTCGCTCCTCCCCACAGTCATACAGAGAGCACTTAATCGCTCCTCCCCACTGTCATACAGAGAGCACTTCCTCACTCCTCCCCACAGTCATACAGAGAGCACTTCCTCGCTCGTCCCCAGAGTCATACAGAGAGCACTTCCTCGCTCCACCCCACAGTCATGCAGTGAGCACTTCCTCGCTCCTCCCCGCTGTCATACAGAGAGCACTTCCTCGCTCCTCTCCACAGTCATACAGAGAGCACTTCCTCGCTCCTCCCCACAGTCATACAGAGGGCACATCCCTGTCCTCTCCACAGTCATACAGAGAGCACTTCCTTACTCCTCTCCACAGTCATACAGAGAACACATCCTCGCTGCTCTCCACAATGATAAAGAGAGCATTCCCTCACTCCTCCCACAGTCATACAGAGAGCACATCCTCACTCCTCTCCACAGTCATAGAGAGAGCACTTCCTCCCTCCTCCCCACAGTCATACAGAGAGCACTTCCTCGCTCCTCTCCACAGTTGTACTGAGAGCACTTCCTCGCTCCTCCCAACAATCATACATAGAGCACTTCCTCGATCCTCTCCACATTCGTACTGAAAGCACTTCCTCGCTGCTCCCCACTGTCATACAGAGAGTACTTCTTTGCTCCTCCCAACAATCATACATAGAGCACTTCCTCGCTCCTCTCCACAGTCATACATAGAGCACTTCCTCGCTCCTCTCCACAGTCATACAGAGAAAACTAACTTGCTCCTCTCCACAGTCATACATAGAGCTCTTCCTCGCTCTACGCCACAGTCATACCGAGAGCACTTCCTCGCTCATCTCCACAGTCATACAGAGAGCACTTCCTCGCTCCTCTCCACAGTCATACAGAGAGCACTTCCTCGCTCCTCTCCATAGTCATAGAGAGAGCACTTCCTCGCTCCTCCCCACATTCATACAGAGAGCACTTACTCGCTCCTCCCCACAGTCATACAGAGAGCACTTCCTCGCTCCTCCCCACAGTCATACATAGAGCACGTCCAAGCTCCTCTACACAGTCATAGAGAGAACACTTCCTCGCTCCTCCCCACAGTCATACATAGAGCACTTCCACGCTCTTCCGCACAGTCGTACAGAGAACACTTCCTCGCTCCTCTCCGCAGTCATACAGAGAGCACTTCGTCGATCCTCTCCACAGTCATACACAGAGTACTTCTTCGCTCCTCGCCACAGTCAGACAGAGAGCACTTCCTCGCTCCTCCCCACAGTCATACAGAGAGCACTTCCTTGCTCCTCTCCACAGTCATACAGAGAGCAGTTCCTCTCTCCTCTCCACAGTCATACTGATAAAACTTCCTCGCTCCTCCCCACTGTCAAACAGAGAATACTTCTTCGCTCCTGCCCAAAGTCAGAGAAAGAGCACTTCCTCGCTCCTCTCCATTGTCATACAGAGAGCACTTCCTCGCTTGTATCCACAGTCATACATAGACCACTTCCTCGCTCCTCTCCACAGTCATACAGAGAGCACTTCCTCCCTCCTCCCCACAGTCATACAGAGAGCACTTCCTCGCTCCTCTCCACAGTCGTACTGAGAGCACATCCTCGCTCCTCCCCGCTGTCATACAGAGAGCACTTCTTCGCTCCTCCCCACAATCATACATAGAACACTTCCTCGCTCCTCCCCACAGTCATACAGAGAGCACTTCCTAGCTCTTCTCCACAGTCATACATAGAGCACTTCCTCGTTCCTCCCCACAGTCATACAGAGAGCACTTCCTCGCTCCTCTCCAGTCATACATAGAGCACTTCCTCGCTCCTCTCCACAGTCATACAGAGAGCACTTCCTCGCTCCTCCCCACAGTCATACATAGAGCACGTCCAAGCTCCTCCACACAGTAATAGAGAGAACACATCCTCGCTCCTCCTCACAGTCATACAGAGAGCACTTCTTCGCTCCTCCCCACAATCATACATAGAGCACTTCCTCGCTGCTCCCCACAGTCATTCATAGAGCACTTCCTCGCTCCTCTCCACAGTCATACAGAGAGCACTACCTTGCTCCTCTCCACAGTCAGACATAGAGCTCTTCCTCGCTCTTCCCCACAGTCATACATAGAGCACTTCCTCGCTCATCTCCACAGTCATACATAGAGCACTTCCTCGCTCCTCTCCACAGTCATACAGAGAGCACTTCCTCGCTCCTCCCCACAGTCATAAATAGTGCACTTCCTCGCCCCTCTCCACAGTCATACTGATAACACTTCCTCGCTCCTCCCCACAGTCATACAGAGAGCACTTCTTCGCTCCTCCCCACAATCATACATAGAGCACTTCCTCGCTCCTCTCCACAGTCATACAGAGAGCACTTCCCCGTTCCTCTCCACATTCATACAGAGAGCACTTCCTCGCTCTTCCCCACAGTCATACATAGAGCACTTCCTCGCTCATCTCCACAGTCATACAGAGCGCACTTCCTCGCTCCTGTCCATAGACATTCAGAGAGCACTTCCTCGCTCCTCCCCACAGTCATACAGAGAGCACTTCCTCGCTCCTCTCCACAGTCATACAGAGAGCACTTCCTCGCTCGTATCCACAGTCATACATAGAGAACTTCCTCGCTCTTCTCCACAGTCATACAGAGAGCACTTCCTCGCTCCTCTCCACAGTGATACAGAGAGCACTTCCTCGCTCCTCTCCAGTCATACATAGAGCACTTCCTCGCTCCTCCCCACAGTCATAGAGAGAGCACTTCCTCGCTCCTCTCCACTGTAATACACAGAGCAGTTCCTTGCTGCTCCCCACAGTCATACATATAGCACTTCCTCACTCCTCCCCACAGTCATAAATAGAGCACTTCCTCGCCCCTCTCCACAGTCATACTGATAACACTTCCTCGTTCCTCCCCACTGTCATACAGAGAGCACTTACTCGCTCCACCCCACAGTCATACAGAGAGCACTTCCTCGCTCCTCTCCACAGTCATACAGAGAGCACTTCCCCGTTCCTCTCCACATTCATACAGAGAGCAGTTCCTCGCTGCTCCCCACAGTCATACATAGCGCACTTCCTCGCTCCCCTCCACAGTCGTACAGAGAGCACCACCTTGCTCCTCTCCACAGTCAGACATAGAGCTCCTCCTCGCTCTTCCCCACATTCATACAGAGAGCACTTACTCGTTCCTCCCCACAGTCATACACAGAGCACTTCCTCGCTCCTCCCCACAGTCATACATAGAGAACGTCCACGCTCCTCCACACAGTCATAGAGAGAACACATCCTCGCTCCTCCCCACAGTCATACATAGAGCACTTCCACGCTCTTCCGCACAGTCATACAGAGAACACTTCCTCGCAACTCCACACAGTCATACAGAGAGCACTTCCTCGCTCCTCTTCACAGTCATACATTGATCACTTCCTCGCTCCTCCCCACAGTCATACAGAGAGCACTTAATCGCTCCTCCCCACAGTCATACAGAGAGCACTTCCTCACTCCTCCCCACAGTCATACAGAGAGCACTTCCTCGCTCGTCCCCAGAGTCATACAGAGAGCACTTCCTCGCTCCACCCCACAGTCATGCAGTGAGCACTTCCTCGCTCCTCCCCGCTGTCATACAGAGAGCACTTCCTCGCTCCTCTCCACAGTCATACAGAGAGCACTTCCTCGCTCCTCTCCACAGTCATACAGAGAGCACATCCTCGCTCCTCTCCACAATGATAAAGAGAGCATTCCCTCACTCCTCCCACAGTCATACAGAGAGCACATCCTCACTCCTCTCCACAGTCATAGAGAGAGCACTTCCTCCCTCCTCCCCACAGTCATACAGAGAGCACTTCCTCGCTCCTCTCCACAGTTGTACTGAGAGCACTTCCTCGCTCCTCCCAACAATCATACATAGAGCACTTCCTCGATCCTCTCCACATTCGTACTGAAAGCACTTCCTCGCTGCTCCCCACTGTCATACAGAGAGTACTTCTTCGCTCCTCCCAACAATCATACATAGAGCACTTCCTCGCTCCTCTCCACAGTCATACATAGAGCACTTCCTCGCTCCTCTCCACAGTCATACAGAGAAAACTAACTTGCTCCTCTCCACAGTCATACATAGAGCTCTTCCTCGCTCTACGCCACAGTCATACCGAGAGCACTTCCTCGCTCATCTCCACAGTCATACAGAGAGCACTTCCTCGCTCATCTCCACAGTCATACAGAGAGCACTTCCTCGCTCCTCTCCATAGTCATAGAGAGAGCACTTCCTCGCTCCTCCCCACATTCATACAGAGAGCACTTACTCGCTCCTCCCCACAGTCATACAGAGAGCACTTCCTCGCTCCTCCCCACAGTCATACATAGAGCACGTCCAAGCTCCTCTACACAGTCATAGAGAGAACACTTCCTCGCTCCTCCCCACAGTCATACATAGAGCACTTCCACGCTCTTCCGCACAGTCGTACAGAGAACACTTCCTCGCTCCTCTCCGCAGTCATACAGAGAGCACTTCCTCGATCCTCTCCACAGTCATACACAGAGTACTTCTTCGCTCCTCGCCACAGTCAGACAGAGAGCACTTCCTCGCTCCTCCCCACAGTCATACAGAGAGCACTTCCTTGCTCCTCTCCACAGTCATACTGATAAAACTTCCTCGCTCATCCCCACTGTCAAACAGAGAATACTTCTTCGCTCCTGCCCAAAGTCATAGAAAGAGCACTTCCTCGCTCCTCTCCATTGTCATACAGAGAGCACTTCCTCGCTTGTATCCACAGTCATACGTAGACCACTTCCTCGCTCCTCTCCACAGTCATACAGAGAGCACTTCCTCCCTCCTCCCCACAGTCATACAGAGAGCACTTCCTCGCTCCTCTCCACAGTCGTACTGAGAGCACATCCTCGCTCCTCCCCGCTGTCATACAGAGAGCACTTCTTCGCTCCTCCCCACAATCGTACATAGAACACTTCCTCGCTCCTCCCCACAGTCATACAGAGAGCACTTCCTAGCTCCTCTCCACAGTCATACATAGAGCACTTCCTCGCTCCTCTCCACAGTCATACTGATAACACTTCCTCGCTCCTCCCCACATTCATACAGAGAGCACTTCTTCGCTCCTCCCCACAATCATACATAGAGCACTTCCTCGCTCCTCTCCACAGTCAGACATAGAGCTCCTCCTCGCTCTTCCCCACAGTCATACACAGAGCACTTCCCGGCTCATCTCCACAGTCATACAGAGAACACTTCCTCGCTCCTCTCCACAGTCATACAGAGCGCACTTCCTCGCTCCTCTCCATAGACATTCAGAGAGCACTTCCTCGCTCCTCCCCACAGTCATACAGAGAGCACTTCCTCGCTCGTATCCACAGTCATACATAGAGAACTTCCTCGCTCTTCTCCACAGTCATACAGAGAGCAGTTCCTTGCTCCTCTCCACAGTCATACAGAGAGCACTTCCTCGCTCCTCTCCAGTCATACATAGAGCACTTCCTCGCTCCTCCCCACAGTCATAGAGAGAGCACTTCCCTGTTCCTCTCCACATTCATACAGAGAGCACTTACTCGCTCCACCCCACAGTCATACAGAGAGCACTTCTTCGCTCCTCCCCACAATCATACATAGAGCACTTCCTCGCTCCTCTCCACAGTCATACAGAGAGCACTTCCCCGTTCCTCTCCACATTCATACAGAGAGCAGTTCCTCGCTGCTCCCCACAGTCATACATAGCGCACTTCCTCGCTCCCCTCCACAGTCGTACAGAGAGCACCACCTTGCTCCTCTCCACAGTCAGACATAGAGCTCCTCCTCGCTCTTCCCCACATTCATACAGAGAGCACTTACTCGCTCCTCCCCACAGTCATACAGAGAGCACTCTCTCGCTCCTCCCCACAGTCATACAGAGAGCACTTCCTCGCTCCTCTCCACAGTCATACATAGAGCACGTCCAAGCTCCTCCACACAGTCATACATAGAGCACTTCCACATTCTTCCGCACAGTCATACAGGGAACACTTCCTCGCTCCTCCACACAGTCATAAATAGAGCACTTCCTCGCCCCTCTCCACAGTCATACTGATAACACTTCCTCGCTCCTCCCCACAGTCATACAGAGAGCACTTCTTCGCTCCTCCCCACAATCATACATAGAGCACTTCCTCGCTCCTCTCCACAGTCATACAGAGAGCACTTCCCCGTTCCTCTCCACAGTCATACAGAGAGCAGTTCCTCGCTGCTCCCCACAGTCATACATAGAGCACTTCCTCACTCCTCTCCACAGTCATACAGAGAGCACTACCTTGCTCCTCTCCACAGTCAGACATAGAGCACTTCCTCGCTCCTGTCCACAGTCATACAGGGAGCACTTCCTCGCTCCTCTCCATAGTCATAGAGAGAGCACTTCCTCGCTCCTCCCCACAGTCATACATAGAGCACGCCCACGCTCCTCCACACAGTCCTAGAGAGAACACATCCTCGCTCCTCCCCACAGTCATACATAGATCACTTCCACGCTCTTCCGCACAGTCATACAGAGAAAACTTCCTCGGTCCTCTCCGCAGTCATACAGAGAGCACTTCCTCGCAACTCCACACAGTCATACACAGAGCACTTCCTCGCTCCTCTTCACAGTCATACATTGATCACTTCCTCGCTCCTCCCCACAGTCATACAGAGAGCACTTAATCGCTCCTCCCCACAGTCATACAGAGAGCACTTCCTCACTCCTCCCCACAGTCATGCAGAGAGCACTTCCTCGCTCGTCCCCAGAGTCATACAGAGAGCACTTCCTCGCTCCACCCCACAGTCATACAGAGAGCACTTCCTCGCTCCTCTCCATAGTCATAGTGAGAGCACTTCCTCGCTCCTCCCCACATTCATACAGAGAGCACTTACTCGCTCCTCCCCACAGTCATACAGAGAGCACTTCCTCGCTCCTCTCCATAGTCATACAGAGAGCACTTCCTCGCTCCTCCCCACAGTCATACATAGAGCACGTCCAAGCTCCTCCACACAGTCATAGAGAGAACACTTCCTCGCTCCTCCCCACAGTCAATCATAGAGCACTTCCACGTTCTTCCGCACAGTCATACAGAGAACACTTCCTCGATCCTCCCCACAGTCATAAATAGAGCACTTCCTCGCCCCTCTCCACAGTCATACTGATAACACTTCCTCGCTCCTCCCCACAGTCATACAGAGAGCACTTCTTCGCTCCTCCCCACAATCATACATAGAGCACTTCCTCGCTCCTCTCCACAGTCATACAGAGAGCACTTCCCCGTTCCTCTCCACATTCATACAGAGAGCAGTTCCTCGCTGCTCCCCACAGTCGTACATAGAGCACTTTCTCGCTCCTCTCCACAGTCATACAGAGTGCACCACCTTGCTCCTCTCCACAGTCAGACATAGAGCTCCTCCTCACTCTTCCCCACAGTCATACACAGAGCACTTCCTCGCTCATCTCCACAGTAATACAGAGAGCACTTCCTCGCTCCTCTCCACAGTCATACAGAGCGCACTTCCTCGCTCCTCCCCACAGTCATACATAGAGCATGCCCAAGCTCCTCCACACAGTCATAGAGAGAACACTTCCTCGCTCCTCCCCACAGTCATACACAGAGCACTTCCACGTTCTTCCGCACAGTCATACAGAGAACACTTCCTCGCTCCACCCCACAGTCATAAATAGAGCACTTCCTCGCCCCTCTCGACAGTCATACTGATAACACTTCCTCGCTCCTCCCCACAGTCATACAGAGAGCACTTCTTCGCTCCTCCCCACAATCATACATAGAACACTCCCTCGCTCCTCTCCACAGTCAGACATAGAGCTCCTCCTCGCTCTTCCCCACAGTCATACACAGAGCACTTCCTCGCTCATCTCCACAGTCATGCAGAGAACACTTCCTCGCTCCTCTCCACAGTCATACAGAGCGCACTTCCTCGCTCCTCTCCACAGTCATGCAGAGAGCACTTCCTCGCTCCTCTCCACAGTCATAGAGAGAGCACTTCCTCGCTCCTCCCCACAGTCATACATAGAGCACGTCCAAGCTCCTCCACACAGTCATAGAGAGAACACTTCCTCGCTCCTCCCCACAGTCATACATAGAGAACTTCCACGTTCTTCCGCACAGTCATACAGAGAACACTTCCTCGCTCCTCCCCACAGTCATAAATAGAGCACTTCCTCGACGCTCTCCACAGTCATACTGATAACACTTCCTCGCTCCTCCCCACAGTCATACAGAGAGCACTTCTTCACTCCTCCCCACAATCATACATAGAGCACTTCCTCGCTCCTCTCCACAATCATACATAGAGCACTTCCTCACTCCTCCCCACAGTCATACAGAGAGCACTTAATCGCTCCTCCCCACAGTCATACAGAGCGCACTTCCTCACTCCTCCCCAGAGTCATACAGAGAGCACTTCCTCACTCCTCCCCACAGTCATACAGAGAGTACTTCCTCGCTCGTCCCCAGAGTCATACAGAGAGCACTTCCTCGCTCCACCCCACAGTCATGCAGAGAGCACTTCCTCGCTCCTCCCCGCTGTCATACACAGAGCCCTTCCTCGCTCCTCCCCACAGTCATACAGAGGGCACATCCCTGTCCTCTCCACAGTTATACAGAGAGCACTTCCTTACTCCTCCCCACAGTCATACAGAGAGCACTTCCTAGCTCCTCTCCACAGTCATACATAGAGCACTTCCTCGTTCCTCCCCACAGTCATACAGAGAGCACTTCCTCGCTCCTCTCCACAGTGATAAAGAGAGCATTCCCTCACTCCTCCCACAGTCATACAGAGAGCACATCCTCACTCCTCTCCCCAGTCATAGAGAGAGCACTTCCTCCCTCCTCCCCACAGTCATACAGAGAGCACTTCCTCGCTCCTCTCCACAGTTGTACTGAGAGCACATCCTCGCTCCTCCCAACAATCATACATAGAGCACTTCCTCGATCCTCTCCACAGTCGTACTGAAAGCACTTCCTCGCTGCTCCTCACTGTCATACAGAGAGTACTTCTTCGCTCCTCCCTACAATCATACATAGAGCACTTCCTCGCTCCTCTCCACAGTTATACATAGAGCACTTCCTCGCTCCTCTCCACAGTCATACAGAGAAAACTAACTTGCTCCTCTCCACAGTCATACATAGAGCTCTTCCTCGCTCTTCCCCACAGTCATACCGAGAGCACTTCCTCGCTCGTCTCCAGTCATACATAGAGCACTTCCTCGCTCCCGTCCACCGTCATACCGAGAGCACTTTCTCGCTCATCTCCACAGTCATACAGAGAGCACTTCCTCGCTCCTCTCCACAGTCATACATAGAGCACTTCTTCGCTCCTGTCCACCGTCATACAGAGAGCACTTCCTCGCTCCTCTCCACAGTCATACAGAGAGCACTTCCTCGCTCCTCTCCATAGTCATAGAGAGAGCACTTCCTCGCTCCTCCCCACATTCATACAGAGAGCACTTCCTCGCTCCTCCCCACAGTCACACATAGAGCTCTACCTCGCTCTTCCCCACAGTCATACAGAGAGCACTTCCTCGCTCCTCTCCACAGTCATAAAGAGAGCACTTCCTCGCTCCTGTCCACCGTCATACAGAGAGCCCTTTCTCGCTCATCTCCACAGTCATACAGAGAGCACTTCCTCGCTCCTCTCCACATTCGTACAGAGAGTACTTCCTAGCTCCTCTCCACAGTCATAGAGAGAGCACTTCCTCGCTGCTCCGCACAGTCATACAGAGAGCACTTCCTCGCTCCTCTCCACAGTCATACAGAGAGCACTTCCTCGCTCCTCTCCATAGTCATAGAGAGAGCACTTCCTCGCTCCTCCCCACATTCATACAGAGAGCACTAACTTGCTCCTCTCCACATTCACACATAGAGCTCTACCTCGCTCTTCCCCACAGTCATACAGAGAGCACTTCCTCGCTCCTCTCCACAGTCATACATAGAGCTCTTCCTCGCTCTTCCCCACAGTCATACAGACAGCACTTCCTCGCTCCTCTCCAGTCATACATAGAGCACTTCCTCGCTCCTCCCCACAGTCATAGAGAGAGCACTTCCTCGCTCCTCTCCACTGTAATACACAGAGCAGTTCCTTGCTGCTCCCCACAATCATACATATAGCACTTCCTCGCTCCTCTCCACAGTCATACAGAGAGCACTTCCTCTCTCCTCCCCACAGTCATAAATAGAGCACTTCCTCGCCCCTCTCCACAGTCATACTGACAACACTTCCTCGTTCCTCCCCACTGTCATACAGAGAGCACTAACTTGCTCCTCCCCACAGTCATACAGAGAGCACTTCTTCGCTCCTCCCCACAATCATACATAGAGCACTTCCTCACTCCTCCCCACAGTCATACATAGAGCACTTCCTCACTCCTCCCCACAGTCATACAGAGAGCACTACCTTACTCCTCTCCACAGTCAGACATAGAGCTCTTCCTCGCTCTTCCCCACAGTCATACAAAGAGCACTTCCTCGCTGCTCCCCACAGTCATACATAGAGCACTTCCTCGCTCCTCTCCACAGTCATACAGAGAGCACTACCTTGCCCCTCTCCACAGTCAGACATAGAGCTCTTCCTCGCTGTTCCCCACAGTCATACATGGAGCACTTCCTCGCTCATCTCCACAGTCATACAGAGAGCACTTCCTCGCTCCTCTCTACAGTCATACAGAGAGCACTTCCTCGCTGCTCCCCACAGTCATACATAGAGCACTTCCTCGCTCCTCTCCACAGTCATACAGAGAGCACTACCTTGCCCCTCTCCACAGTCAGACATAGAGCTCTTCCTCGCTCTTCCCCACAGTCATACATGGAGCACTTCCTCGCTCATCTCCACAGTCATACAGAGAGCACTTCCTCGCTCCTCCCCACAGTCATACATAGAGCACTTCCTCACTCCTCCCCACAGTCATACAGAGAGCACTACCTTACTCCTCTCCACAGTCAGACATAGAGCTCTTCCTCGCTCTTCCCCACAGTCATACAAAGAGCACTTCCTCGCTGCTCCCCACAGTCATACATAGAGCACTTCCTCGCTCCTCTCCACAGTCATACAGAGAGCACTACCTTGCCCCTCTCCACAGTCAGACATAGAGCTCTTCCTCGCTCTTCCCCACAGTCATACATGGAGCACTTCCTCGCTCATCTCCACAGTCATACAGAGAGCACTTCCTCGTTCCTCTCTACAGTCATACAGAGAGCACTTCCTCGCTCCTCCCCACAGTCATACATAGAGCACGTCCACGCTCCTCCACACAGTCAGAGAGAGAACACTTCCTCGCTCCTCCCCACAGTCATACATAGAGCACTTCCACGCTCTTCCGCACATTCATACAGAGAACACTTCCTCACTCCTTCCCACAGTCATACAGAGAGCACTTCCTAGCTCCTCTCCACAGTCATACATAGACCACTTCCTCGCTCCTCTCCACAGTCATACAGAGAGCACTTCCTCGCTCGTATCCACAGTCATAAATAGACCACTTCCTCGCTCCTCTCCACAGTCATACAGAGAGCACTTCCTCCCTCCTCCCCACAGTCATACAGAGAGCACTTCCTCGCTCCTCTCCACAGTCGTACTGAGAGCACATCCTCGCTCCTCCCCACTGTCATACAGAGAGTACTCTTCGCTCCTCTCCACAGTCATACATAGAGCACTTCCTCGCTCCTCTCCACAGTCATACAGAGAGCACTTCCTCGCTCCTCCCCACAGTCATACAGAGAGCACTTCTTCGCTCCTCCCCACAATCATACATAGAACACTTCCTCGCTCCTCCCCACAGTCATACAGAGAGCACTTCCTAGCTCCTCTCCACAGTCATACATAGAGCACTTCCTCGTTCCTCCCCACAGTCATACAGAGAGCACTTCCTCGCTCCTCTCCACTGTAATACAGTGAGCAGTTCCTTGCTGCTCCCCACAGTCATACATAGAGCACTTCCTCGCTCCTCTCCACAGTCATACAGAGAGCACTTCCTCGCTCCTCCCCACAGTCATACAGAGAGCACTTCTTCGCTCCTCCCCACAACCATACATAGAGCACTTCCTCGCTCCTCCCCACAGTCATACAGAGAGCACTTCCTCGCTCATCTCCACAGTCATACAGAGAGCACTTGCTCCCTCCTCTCCACAGTCATACAGAGAGCACTTCCTCGCTCCTGTCCATAGTCATAGAGAGAGCAGTTCCTCACTCATCCCCACATTCATACAGAGAGCACTTACTCGCTCCTCCCCACAGTCATAGAGAGAGCACTTCCTCGCTCCTCTCCACAGTCATACAGAGAGCACTTCCTCGCTCCTCCCCACAGTCATACATAGAGCACGTCCAAGCTCCTCCAGACAGTAATAGAGAGAACACTTCCTCGCTCCTCCCCACAGTCATACATAGAGCACTTCCACGCTCTTCCGCACAGTCATACAGAGAGCACTTCCTCGCTACTCTCCACAGTCATACATAGAGCACTTCCTCGATCCTCTCCACAGTCATACACAGAGTACTTCTTCGCTCCTCGCCACAGTCAGACAGAGAGCACT